>NW_015169176.1:522430-528508 GCF_001447785.1 Gekko japonicus
GAACCAATCCCAGGGCAGTTAGCGGTGGAAACTGTGATACAAGACTTGTGGGAATGATCTCAGCATTACACCATCCTGAAATTAAGTTTCTGCTCTCTTTTTTTGCGTGGCGGCATTCTTTCTTTGTTGCATCACAGCAGTGGCGTAAGATGCACCTGTTGAGTTTCTGCCTGAACACGTTAGAGCCTATGTGGTGAACCTTGGTTGTAGCTGGACAGTGGAAGGGGCCTGGGGGTCTCCGCTAGAAGACCCACATTTTACCTCACACACACACACACACCACTGTGGCAAATAATTTGCCTTCTGCAGTTGGTAAATAGCCTTGTTCGTGCCACAGGTGGCCAGAGAGCGAAGGTTAGGCTTTTCTCCTTGTTCATATTACACAGTATGTTCCCCACATGCCTTCCGGAGTGGCCGGGTGCGCAAATGTCACTCAGGACAAGTCCCCAAGGTCACTAATGTTCTCCTTCTCATTGTTCCTCTGACACTCGTGCACAGCTTGTGCAGCACGGGTCACTGGGCAGGCGTGAACCTCACTTCTGAACTCTGCGCCCTCCAGGAGGCAAGGAAAACAGAAGAGAAAGGGAAGAAAATTCATTAGGACCTCCTTGGAGGGGGACCCTTTCGGTACAGGAAAAACACAGGATTGTTTTGCCTCTGCTCCGAAAGAGTCGCAGAGGTAGTGGATCTGAACTGTCTGTGTGTGTGTTTCTCGTTTGGTTGGTTTTTAGGGAAAATCGTGACATGGTGGGCTTGCTGTCAGGTCAAGTGAAAGCGAGCTGGTTCAGCATCTTTACACTCCCGTAGTTCTATCTTTAGTATCAGTCTCCTAAAGTCTCCGGGGATATGATATGTATTAGTTAATAGAGCAAAGTTGCACAGTCATGGAAGCATGATGCCGCAGGCAGTAAATAAACTCAAAAGAAGTGTGTTGCAAAAGGTAAAACTTATATTCATCAAGGTAGATGCAATGCACATCCATGTTTAGGGCTGCCCATCTCCATGTGGTGGCTGGAGATCTCCTGGAAATTGCAGCGAGAGCCAGTCTGAAGTAGTAGTTCAAAGCACAGACTTGAATCTGGGAGAACCGGGTTGGATTCCCCACTCCTCTACATACAGCTGCTGGTGAGACCTTGGGTCAGTCATAAGTTCTTTCAGAGCTGTTCTCTCAAGGGCAGTTCTCAAAAGAACTCTCTCAGCCCCACCTCCCTCACAGGGTGTCTGCTGTGGGGAGGGGAAGGGGAAGGAGATTGTAAGCCGCTCTGAGACTCCTTCCGGTAGTGAAGGGTGGCAGAGATCAGTTCACCTGAAGAAAAAACGGCCGCTTTGGAAGGTGGACTCTGTGGCATTATACTCCACTGAAGTCCCTCCCCTCCCCAAACTCTACCCTCCTCAGGCTCCACCCCCAAAATCTCCAGGTATTTCCCAACCCAGAGCTGGCAATCTTATCCATATTGCAAATGAACGGAGAGAGAAGAAACCTAATCCAAAGAATGGGAGTCTCTGTTACAAGTGACCAGCTGATCCAGTAGCACATATGTGGAAGTAAGAGGGCATGGCTTCTGCAGGAGAGCTGTGGATGCACGGTTCTCCTTGCAAGCCATATCCACAATAAGAATAGAAGTCCAGTGCATTCCGTTCACCAAAGGTCCGTTTCCTTGTCAGAGTAGCCTATGCGTATGTCTTGCTTATTGTCCGAGAGGCGAACCACAACAAATAGGTTATTCTAGATCTCCAGGGCCTTAACAAAAAAAAATTCAAGACGAGTGATTATGAAGTCCTTTCTGGGAACCCTCCTAGCTTCGATGGGCCTATGACTCCTTCCTGGCCACACTCCAGCAACAACAGGGTCGATTTTTACACGTCACACAAGCCACGAGTACTATTTATGTGCCACACTATTGCCTGGGTTTGGCTTGTCCACAGCAGAAGAGTAAGGTAATATTAGGCCTTGGTCTTCGAGACCGTAGATGATAGAGTCTACTGCAGATACCAAGATAGCGGTGCTTCATGGGGCTCTCTGCTGAGCCCACAAGGGGGGAGGTGGACTTCCAGCCCTGACAGCACCATCGGATAACGTGACGTGGTTGCCCCCCTTTGGCAGAACTCAGACCAGGACCATCAAACCCACCGAGATGGTGTCCTAGAGACAATTTAAGCAAAGTATCGAGCTTCTTACCCATCAACGTCCACGATAAAGTTGTCTTCCTGCTTGGCACTTTGAATGTTTAGATGTGCTCTGTAGATAGCAGGTAATTTAAATAAAAGGCAAATTGCGCTGAAGATATTTAATCAGGTTTTAAGTTTTGCCTTCCGCCGGTGTCCCTGAGAGTTCCGTCTCATGTGTCCAGGTACCGTTCAGATGACCGCAGGGGTGTCTGAGCTGTGATCCAGATTAATCAAGAAGTGGATCACAAGCTTTTACCCCCTCCCCGGCACTGCCTTTAAGCCTTTTTGGGTAAACTGCCAACACAGGCAATGTACAAACGTTATCTGCCTTGAAATGAACCTGTGCTCTCCCTTGGGTATTGCTTAGTGCAAATGTTTCCTGTTTAAAGTCAACAGAGAGAAAGAGAGAGGGGGGAAGAATTCCAGGCCTTGGACTTTTAGGACCCTGTCTTCCCCAGAGATGGTTTGCTTTAAAAACAGAACATTATAAAAGACAGGTCATCCCGGCTCAGCATGAGAAACTCCAGGCAAAGTGCTGAAGAGCCCGAAACCACGCTCTAAGCACCGAGGGCTCCTGGCCCACAAGCATTGAGATCGGTACAGTTTGTGCTCACGCCACTGGGGCCAGCCACAGACTCTGCCTTTCAGCAGCAGATAGGGCTTTGTTCTCTCGGTAAGAAAGCAGCGGACGAAACCGGGACATTTATCTTCTCAGACAGTGCCTTGAATCTTGGGTGATCTTTTCAGAGGTTGTGTTTCTGTGTAAAACAAGGTAAAACTCTGTTCTGTGTTGAGAGAAAGGGAGAATAGTCGCCTCTCAACCACTTTTTTCCAAGAAGAAAAATAGAATGCCTACTAGGGCTGCCAACTCCAGGTTGCGAAATTCCTGGAGATTTTGGGGGTGGAGCTTGGGGAGAGGAGGGACCTCAGCAGGGTATGGCGCCACAGAGTCCGTCTGCCACAGCCGCCGTTTTCTCCAGGAGAATTGATCTCTGTCTCCTGGAGATAAGTTGTAATTCCAGGGGACGTCCGAGTCCCACCTGGAGACTGAGAACTCTAATGCTTGCCTATGGCGCCAGCTGTTTTTTTTTTTCTTGGGGGGGGGGAACATAGGGCTAAAAAATGACTTTAGATAAATGTTGCTGTCCTTAAGGACCTTTTATGGTTTTAGCCTATTATGGATATGGCATTTAATGCATTCGCATATCAAGTAAAATAATAGAAAGAGCCAGTACAGGCTATACTGACTTTATTTAACAAGGCTGACATTTTCGCTTTACTAAATAGAACAGCTTATCGCATGAAGTTTTGGAAGTCTTATTCTAGCCCCATCCTGTGAATGTGTCTTCAGGGGGGGAAATAGTTATTTCTGCACCCCATGGATTCCAAGAGGCTTACACAGAAACACAGAAATATAATTTTGGTCCAAAAAAATTAAGAAGCAACAAATATACAGAGCAATTCCAAGTCCTCGGTTGATCCCAGACCTACTTAGGGCTGTAAACCATGGAACAAGAGGCGAGGGCTACGACCCCCTCGGGCCTTGCCCTTTGCCTTGTGCCTCTGGCTACGCCTAGGCTAAATGCCTGCAGCCGTGGAGGAACAGAAGCTCAGCCCTGGTCCCTCTCATCTGGCAAAGAGATATTCCCAGTCTTCCTCTCCTAAATCTCATTTTTGGACATATTAGCAAGTGTGAGGGTCTGCCCGGTGAATGGAGACACATGGACGCACATGCAGCTGCCTTATCCTGAATCAGACCCCTGGACTCATCAAGGTCAGTATTGCCTACTCAGACGGGCAGCAGCTCTCCAGGGTCTCAAGCAGAGGTCTTCCGCATCACCTGGTCCTTTCAACTGGAGATGCCGTGGATTGAAGCTGGGACCTTCTGCGTGCAAAGCAGAGGGTCTTCCTCTGAGCCACAGCCCCAAACACTGAGGAAGTCCAGGGTTCCTGCGCAGAGGCAGGCAAGGGCCAACCACCTCTGAACGTCTCTTGCCTTGAAAACCCCACCGGGGTCACCATAAGTCAGCAGCTGTGACTTGACGGCACTTTCCACCACCAAGGGGGCTGGGGGCTTCCTGGCACGAGACCGGTGGTTCAAACAGTGCACTCAATCAGGCCATGAGTATTATTTGGGATCACCAGACCCTGACGCGAGAATATTCCGAAAAGCTATGCGAGATACTCCTACATCACTACCTGATCCTTTTATTCCAGACATTATATGGGACCTGTCTTAAACAAACTAGCGGAGGCGGGTGGCTTTCTATCAATAGAGTGAAGGGAAGAAAAGCTTGAGTTTGTAGCGGTTTCAGCATGTGCTTGAATGTCATCGTACATTTCGCTTCTCTGAAGAACTAGCAGCTCAAACGTGGCCACGACCCATCTTCCTTTGGAAACTTCCTGGATTCACTCTCATTCCTTCCAGGTCCGGTTCTTGAGCCCCTTTTCAGAACCATGAGCTTCCTTAGAAGGCAGCAGGGAAGATTCATCCTGGTCCGATAACGTATTTTGCTTCCCTGACAAAGGCGCCAATCTCCTTCCTCCTTGACAGCTTATGAATAAAACCACTGAGGTGTTAAATAATAGAATGATGTGCTCTCTCTCTCCCCCCTGATATGCTGAATGCCAGGCGGCCTCTTCTGTGCTCTTGCCAGTTGATACTATTCTGAGGCTTTGCTCTCCCTAGGCACAGTGATAGGCATCCATTGTCGCTTGCGGCCTCTCTGGGGATGGCTGAACCCGAGCTGGAAAGCAAGACTTTCAGCCTGATTCCCAACATAATGAGGTGCTGGAGCTGCAGGCGGTGATGTTATGGTCTTCTTCGCTGTCTACTACACCATTAGCCTGGGATCCTGAACATACAGAGATGCCTTATACGGAACGAAACCATTGGTCTACTAAGGACAGTCTCGGCCCCGGATCTTTCACGTCTCCTGCTGCTTGATCCTCTTAACAGGAGATGCCGGGGATGGGCCCTGGGACCTTCTGCATGCCAGGCAGACGCGCTGCAACTGAACCATGCATGATCTCCAAGGCTGGGCTGGTTCCAGATTTTGGAGGACCCTGGCAGATTTTGGGGGGCCCTGGGACCCTAGTTTAGAGTCCCTGTTGGGTATTTCATAGAATCACAGAGTTGTAAGGGACCTCCAGAGTCATCTAGTCCAACCCCAAATATTGGAGAGTCAAAGAAATGCAGCACACCCTGACCTGGATAGCCCAGGCAAGCAAGATCTCGTCAGATCTCAGAAGGTAAACAGGGTAGACTCTGGTAAGTACTTGGATAAGAGACCTCCTTGAAGTACCAGCAGTTGGGAGGACAGGGGCAGGTCTTATTAAGCCACCTCTCTGAATATCCTCCAGGCCCCCAGTAGGGGTCAGTCACCAGAGGTCACCATGACTTCCAGCTGCACACACGCATGCATGCACACACACGCACACATGCAAAAAATCCTGAAAAAAGAAGTGCAGCATACATGTGTGTATTAGCTTTTAAAGATAAAGTTTACTAATTACTTAGGGGAAAGGGAACTGGGAGTTCATAACAAGAAACATCCTGTCTAGCTCTCTAATCTACATTGTGTCTCTGTAATGGCTAAGCCTGGCGTGTGTGCCCCCTGCAAGAGTTAGAACAAAGGCAGTTAAAGTTACCTCAGCCTCCACCCCTGGGGCATCCTCAAATCTACTGACTAGCCAATAAACAATTCCAATACCAACTTACTTTGAATAATGTCACCTACACTTTGGCAGGAGAGACCTGCAGACTACTCTATTGGCCCTAAGCAACCTAACTAGGAAATTAGCATGCACAGACAAGCATATTATCTCTTTCATGACATCAAGGAAAGAACTTGTACATATCACAACAGTCTCCCATGCCCACTACTCGGGCCTCTTCTTGCCCGCCCG
>NW_015169176.1:528527-573860 GCF_001447785.1 Gekko japonicus
CCCATGCGCCCCCACCAGCCTGTGTATCCATCCTCTTCCCACTTGCATTCTCTCCCACCCTCTGCAGCCATAGCTGCACACGCTGCCTGCAGGCCCTTTTCCTAATGGTGCTGGGGGGGGGGGGTGCAGCTAGGTGCGCCACTGCCATGGCCACCAGGAACACTGGTGCTTTGTGCACCGCTTACGTGCCCTTTTCCAGCAATGCCGGGCAGCAGATGCCGCTGGGAGCACAGGTGGTGAAGCATGCACAGGCAGGCAGCGGAAGCGGTAGGAGTGCAGGCGTCAGAGGAGATGTCTGAGCAGAGAGTCAGCAGCAGCAGCAGCGTGCCTCTCCAGAGTCCGTGTGGGCCCAGGCAGCGCCCCCCCCCCCCCCCGGTGCTGACCAGGCCCCACCTGCTGAGTCAGTTCCCAACATGGCAGGGCCCTCCTTTTTCTTTCCAGCACGCTTGTATCGTTCAAATGCCAATTTCTAACTAAGATGACTCCTCTTTGAAGCTACGAATTATACAAGCCTGACAAAGGGCCAGTTCCTTGCTTTCGAACTGCTAGGTTGGCAGGACCTGGGGCCAGAGACGGGAGCTCACTCCGTCATGCGGCACTCGGGTCTCGAACTGCCGACCTACAGACCTTCTGGTCCGCAGCTCAGCATCTTAACCTCTCAGCCACAGCAGTCCTATTGAAAACCTAGTGTATACTTATTCTTTACAAGAATACATCTATTTATTAGAAAGACAGTTGAAAAACATATAATGGCCCAATGAAAACCTTGCTACAAAGTACAGGTGACCGGAACAGAAGGGCCAATACAAGTGACCTGACTTGTACTTTGTAGCGAGGCTTTTGTTGGGCCCTTAAATGTTTTTCATATTGGCCCTTTGTCAGGTTTCTTTCTTAGCCTTGTGGTTATTGATTCCAGGTATTGGGTCAAGTTTGTTTTCCCCTTCCTGAGTCTTAGTGTCTACAAATGATACTCCAGATAGCTAAACAACATAGTTTTCCGACCGCAGTCTCTACCAGGAACAAGAGCCCTAATACCTCAGGTATTCATTGAACAGGGCGGTGCTCATTCATTTATGTAAGATGATACCTTATTTTGCAAACTGAAAGCAAGAGTGCCCTTTCGGAGCTGAGCGTAACCCCTTCCCCCACATTAAACTTAATTGGACCAGGTCCTTTTAATGAGCAAAAGCAGTAACGCTGGCATGTTAACCGCTGATTCACATAACAGTACTGTTGAAACATTTTACACGGCCCATAAAATTGTCATACGTGCCCCACAGCACATGTGCGCTTCTGGTTGCCTGAATTGCATTTTCCATGTAGCTAGGATGGGCGTAGCTCACCCTTCGCATGCATCTGCCACTCAGTGATGCTTGGGAATAAGGACGCGGGTCTGATGCCTGTCCATCACTCGATGCCCTGTCATTGGATGACAGCTGAAGATGTGGACTAGTTTTGCTGGAACGTCTGACAGGAAGAGGCAATGTGCAGTAATAGCAAGGCGATGACATGTGATCTCTGAGGAACCTTTTCAGGCAGGTGGGTTATCACCTGAGAATGTAGTTAGTGATGATCGTGAGAGGGAGAACTGCTCACTGGGGGGGGGGTTGGGGGGGCTGTGATTCAGCACTCTGAGCTCCCCCCACCCAGATATACAGTTTGCACTACCCTCTCATGGACCCAGCTGACGGGGCAGGCATGGGATGAGCTTACAGTTGCCAACTTCCAGGTGGCACCTGGCGAGGGTCCCACTCTTACAGTTGATCCCCAGGCAATCAAGGTCAGTTCCCCGGGAGGAAATGGCTGCTTTGGAGGGGGGACTCTGTGGCATTATACCCTGCTGAGGTCCCTCCCCTCCCCAGTCTCCACCCCCAAAATTTCTCAATCCAGAGCTGACAACCCTAGATAAGTTTTGGGATCTAAAGTTTTGCACAGCGAAGACCTCACAGTGAGGAGAGGGGTGTCCTCGTGACCTTTTCCCTAGAAGCTTGGTTTGGTCTTGATTGCATGCTGAAAAGCACCAAGCCCAGAATGCACAGAGGTGGGGCCTGGAGATCTCCCGCTTCTACAACTGATCCCCAGATGACAGAGATCAGCTCCCCTTGGAGAAAATGGCTGCCCTGGAGGGTGGTCTCTACGGCACTGTACCCTGCTGAGGCCCCTCCCCTCCCTAAACCCCGCCCTCTCCCGGGCCCACCCCCAAAGTCTCCAGGTATTTTCCAACCCAGAGCTGGCACCCCTGGCAAACAGGTGCCTCCTGAATCCACTTTAAAAGATGCTTCATGTGTAATACATCGTTATGCAAAGAGAGGATAGGCAACTAATTTTTATTTATTTATTTATTTTAGCATTTATATCCTGCTCTCCCTACAAGCAGGCTCAGGGTTTTGTCACTAAGAGTTTGTCGCTGTTTGAGGTCTACTTCCGGGGTGGGTGGGTGTGTTTTCAAAGTCTTGTAACACAGTTAAGAAGGTATAAGCTCTACAAGACACAAAGGAGGGAGAAGCAAAACAGACAGGACATGATGGGAAAGTCCCACAGCCAGTTATTGGTGACCCTTCTTGTTCAACTCCAAATCTGTTTTGCACCTTGCCCAACCAAATCTAATTCTGTCCACAACAGTGACTTAAGACTTGCAGATGACAGACTCTTTTTTTGGGGGGGAGGGGTTACTGAACAGCTGGCCTGAGGTTGTGGTAAAGTTGAAAGCTCGCTCTTGTTCTCTGTTTAGTGAGATATTGTGGTCGCTTTCACATTCATTTTCCATCATGGATCGTGTCCCATGTGTCTGCAGTCTGTTGGTCTCCCCGATCTAGTGCCTTGCTTGGATGTTTCTGCTCTCTCTCTCCTTTCCCTTGGCCGGGTGGTTCTGTTCCTTCCTCGTCTGTTGTCAATCCACATCTGTTCCCACTTCCTCTTGCAGTGGGTCTCTTTAAGTTTTAACCTCTTTCTCGTTTGGCATTTTCTTCTCCCTTCTCTGATGTAGGGAGATCTGCACCACATTAAAGGCAGAGCAGAGGAAAGCTGTCTTCCAGTGATTCAATAGAAACAATTTTGTAAAACAAAAAACAAAAACACACACAGCGATCCGATCCCTCCCGCACATCCCACCCCGGGAAGACTACTCTGAGGAAAAGGTCAAGATCTGATTTCAGTCGCACCTTTGAACAATCATGTGTTGGGGGTGACTTACGTAAACACCCTCGCTATGTGAAAGCGAGTAGATCCGCTCATCCGAGTGTCTGAAGTGGCTCTTTACAGAGAAGGGTTGTGGCTCAGTGGTAGAGCATCTGCTAGGCATGCAGAAGGACCCAGGTTCGGTCCCCAGCATCTCCAGTTGAAAGAATCAGGCGGTAGGTGATGTGGAAGACCTGTGCCGGAGACCCACTTCTTCTGCTTATCCGTTTGTTTGTTTTCCCCCCTGATGGACTAGCACGTCTGTGTAAAGTGCTGTCAAGTCACAGCTGTCTTACAGTGACCCTGGAGTAGGGTTACCGTTCCCAAATTTGGGGCAGGGGATCCCCTGCTTTTGTGGGCTCCTGCCCACCACCAGCCAGCTGGCTGGTAGGAAGAAATTCCACCCCCCAAGAGCAACACATCACTCAAAAGTGATGTTGGGGGAGTGACGCTCTGGTTTTCGGGCAAAACTCTATGGTTTGAGGGCAGTTTTACCATAGAGCTCTGCCCAAAAACCAGTGCATTGCCCCCAATGTGCCCATGTCACTTTCGGGTGAAGCGCGACATCACTTCTGGTGATGTCGGCACATCAGGGGCGATGCTTTCGGCTCCTGGAGCATCCCCCCGCCAGCATCTTGAAGAGACCTGGCAACCCTACCTTTTAGGGTCTTCAAGGCAAGAGGCACCCTGAGATAGTTTGCCATTGCTGGCCTCTCCGTCACAACACTGGACTTCCTTGGAGGTCTCCCATTCAAATACTGGCAGGGCTGACCCTGCTTAGCTTCTGAGTTCTAACGAGATCAGGCTAGCCTGGGCCAGCCGTGTCAGGGGGCACAGACGAAAACGGCTATCTGCAATTTCTTTTCTCTCTTCACCGCTCATGGTGAATACATGCTGTTGTACCCGAACACCTAGATCATTTTTGAACAGAAGAGAAATCCGGCTGCTTCACAAGGTCACACCCCTTTTTCCACGAGTGGGACTGAATTTATGGAGAACAGGGCGAAGAATGTTCTTTCTTTTTCTCTTTTTTTTAAGAGGGAAAGCGCATAAGCTTCATTCTAGGACTGGAGCCAGTCTGAATAAACCTCACAGCAAACACACTCTTAATCATAAGTCCTATCTTTCACATCTCCCAAACTTCTATAGTCAACAGCGATCTTCAGAGCTAGTTAGTATGCCCTCTGTAACTGAAGAAATATTGCCGTCAGAAGAGAACAACCCTTAATCATGCTCGACTTTGGGGCTGCTGCGTTGACAGCGACCTACAACCATAATTTATTCCATGTAACACTTATCCCAGCTTTCTTCTTATTAGGGAGAATCCCTCATTGACGTAAATCCTAGCATTAAGGCAGAGAAAGCAACAGCAACGGCTCCATAATCCAGCCCTTTGGCGTGACACACTCACACATGTTGCTTTTCTCGTGCGCCAGACCTTGTCAAATCCTTATTTACACAGACTGGCTCCGAGGTTTAGCCTCCTCTGCTCACACTTGTGTTTGCATCCACATACATGTGCTTTTATTCCCTCCGGAAGGCTTATTGGCAGTTGGCCCACAAAACACAGATACTCTATGCTCATATCCTTCATGTTTTCTTCTGGGAGTTCTGAGCTTTCCAACTGTGGGACTTGGAGAGTTTTATGGGCTGACATGTTTGAGACAAGAAAATTGGGGAAACGGCTTTGAGGTGTGAATATTGGCGTGTGAGCCATGTGGGAATTGGCGGGGATGCAAACCGAACTCATCTGTTTATCCTCAGGCTAGATAAGACACACTCAAGCGCACTTTGCTGAAAAGGTCTTTGTTTTCCCACTATTACGGATGGAGCACCAGTTGTTTTCTTTGTGAGTTACCACCTTGTAAAGGAGCCCCAATGCATGCCGGATCTTAACACTGGCATCCTGTGTGCTTTAGCAATTCCGGCATTGGGAGAACTTTCTAGTCTTTCTTGGCTCACGCAGACCAGTTTGCTAGCAAGGGTGGCCTTTGTTAATTAAAGGAATTCTGGACCTTCTATTTATACCTCTCTCTTTTTTTGTTCCCCCTTCCAGGCACGGACCTGTGGAACCAGTAGAGTACTTAACGGGAGGGCTACGAGTCACATACAAAGAGAGAGATCTTCCATACTATCAAGGAGGCCAGCCTGTCATTCATCCTTCCAAAGGGAACTATGGTCACCCTCAAGAGGGCCCCAGAGCAGCAGAGTTATGGTATCCCCAGTATTACCCACCACAACCAGTAGCCCATCACAAAGGACCCCTCCGCCAGGATGTGCCACCGTCACCCCCTCAGAGCCACAGAGGTCTGCCCTATAACGAAATGGGCCGAACGGGCCACCGTCGAGCCAGCCCTGATCAATACCCATACAGGCATCAAGATCCCAGGCAGAAGGACCCCATGACTGCGGCGGTATAGCCGAAAGCCGAATTCTCGTTGGTATTGTACGAAAAGACTGACATTTGCTGTATTAGCTGCTCCTGCTGAGCTTGTCTGCCGAAGGAAGAAGACAACCCTTAACTCTGGCCGACATACTCAGGATATGTTCCTAAGCACATGGCAAGCTTGTTGGGGGGGGCCCGAAAAAGAGGTACAGTGACTTTTAGATATCATGATGTATCAAAGATGATTTTTTTAAATATATATATATATATAATATACAAAAATTATTTGACCATAGAAGATGGTAGATGAAGGCTAAGAGAAATTGCAGAGCACACCACTCAGGGCTATTTACGACTGTTCGGGCACATCTGAGATGCCCGTCTTGCAGGTATCCATTTTGAAACTCGTTCCGGAAAAAGGTATCTCCCTTGTGCCATGATGAGTGCCTCTGACACTGCAGGCCTTTCCTCCTCAGGCTGTTCCCTGACTAGAGAATATTTGGGATAAACTCTGAGGTCCCCTGATGAGTTTACAAGATGGCCTCGACGTGCTGGGAAATGCATTCCATTCACCTCGCAACCTAAAGTTTGTTTTTTGTCATCGTGTGGGAAATCCCGCCTTTTCCTCTTTATCTTCTCAGGCATCTTTTTTTAAGTGGCCTCGTTTTCTATCCCAAAATTTTGGGTCACATGTTAAGAATCTCTTCTTTTCTAATTACAAAGAGTACAGATGGACATACGGGGGGGGGGGAGACGGGAACTCCGTTCATAAAAATATCCTACACGGCTACACTGTGAGAGCTCCTAAAATGACATGCCAAAGGGCTCGATGAATATGTTACCTCTTCTGTGGGGAATTTTATCCCGTTTGGAGGGGCAAATGATGTGTCTGTGTGTTTCTGTGCCCTTGTAAGGAGAGCTGGTTCTCTGTTGGTAATGTCCAAAGTGCCTGTTGGCATATCAGTTAGCAATGGTAAGCTTAAGGAATCATAAAGTGTGGCTCTGTTCCTTGAGGGAGAAAATGTGGCCCCAACTGAGCCTTCTGTGGGAGGGGGCAGTGCCCCCCCCCCGGTCACACGTCACAGTTGACTTCTGGCGACCCCATAGGGTTTTTGAGGCAAGAGATGTCCGGAGGTGTTTTGCAGTTGCCTGCCTCTGCTTAACAACCCTTGTATTCCATGGAGGTCTCCTATCCAAATACTAGCCGAGGCCAGCCCTGCTTAGCTTTCAGGATCTGGCGAGAGTGGGCTGGCCTAGGCCGTCCAGGGCAGGGTGGAGCAGTGACTGGGGAATACCACTTGTCAGCATAGGGAGGGGGAGTCTGAGCCTGGACTCCCACCCTCTCCTTGAATTGTCCCTCCCACCCACTCATCGTTGATCAAGGTTAGAAAAACAGTATTTCAGTATCCTGTTCTACTGCTGCCATAGTTCTGCAAACTGCCACTTGAACATTAAAGTGCCAAATTGGGGCCTGTTGTGTTGCAAGAATTCAGGTGGGCAACAGCCGGGGATGATTTTGGGGGGGGGGGGAGCAGAGGCTTCTACTGTGTTTGTAAATACTATAATAATAGCCAGTGTTCCCTCTAAGCTGAGTTAGTGTGAGCTAGCTCACAGTCTTTTAGCCTCTGGCTCACACATTTTTGTCTCAGCTCAGTAAGGATGGCTTTAGAGCAAACTAATTTATGCAGCAGCCAAATCCCTTGCTCACAACTTTAATGCCAGTAGCTCACAAAGTAGAATTTTTGCTCGCAAGACTCCACAGCTTAGAGGGAACATTGATAATAGCAGAGAGAGTGTGGATAAGAAACTTTTTTAAAAAGAAGAAACATTAAATAAGAAGGGATGTAGAATGCGGAGGACGCTCTGATCCCTTAAGTATCCGCAAGCGAGGAAAGCAGAGATGTTCAAGATCTACTCAGCTGCTGGAATCTACACGTTGAGAAGAGAGTTCGGGTTGGGGGGTCGGAGGGTGACAGAAGCACTTATAGGGTGTTAAAAAGAATAAGGGCCCTTTATGCTTGGCTGACTTCTCCCCTCCCCCTTAATTTGCCACCCAATCTAATGAGGATTCTGGAACCCAGTTCAGTGAGGAATTCTGAACAGCTCCAGCACGTCCTGAATCCCTCCAGCTGTGACTTTGGATGCTTTTCAAGGCTATTTCTGCTTCAGCCCCTTTTCCTTTCCAGGGAGAGACCTTGGGCCCGGCCAGAAAACGTTATTAGAGGATCTGTTGGTTTTCTTTTTGGTATGCAGCAAATTAACAGGATTCATTACACAGGTCATCTCATAATTATTATATATCGCAGGAAGGGGTCGTCTAGCAGGCACAGCCATTTATCATTTACCCTTTTGAAACGGCTTCATTATACCGGGAGGCCTCCAGGGACTCCTCGGAGCAGTGAATCTGTCAGGCGCACACATTTGCATCGCTGCCTTTCAGAGTGCCAGCTCTTGGGGCCCGTGGAAGAAGTCAGCAGCCCAGGGTGAAGTCTCTGGGCTCAAAATCGTGGGCCTGAGCATTAGAAACTGGCCTTTGACAACCTCAGGTCCCAGTCGGCAGGTTTTGAACCCAGGCCTGCTTGCCGTATCCGTCTCTGGCTGGAACTGAGGCTGAAATGTTTTAATGAAAAGAAACACTAAAGCATCTACGGGGGGGGGGGGGGGGTTTTCCAGGGAAGTGACTTTTCCCTGCAATTCTTCCATGATTGCTTGTTCTTCTAACCGTATCCTCATCTAGTGATGTAGACATACAGCCAAATAACACAATGTCTGTTTCAAGTGGCCGTGGTTCTATTCCGTCATGCAGTATACATTAAAAGAGAAAATTGCAAGAAATTGTCCATTTACGTTGACGTTGCCCTTGGGAAGTATATCTGTATAAATGTCCTGAAAATCTCATTCTTTCCATATTTAAATGGGAAGCTGGCCACACTGGCCAGTGGGTGGATTTTTATCCCCTCCTTCCTCCCAGAACCTCAAGGTGGGGTGCATGGTTCTCCCTTCAGTAGTTCATCATCGTGACAACCTTGAGAAGTAAAAGAAGAGATTGGATTTATACCTTGCCCTTCACTTGGAGTCTCAGAGTGGCTTACAAGTGCCTTTCCCTTCCCCTCCCCACAACAGACACCCCGTGAGGTAGGTGAGGCTGAGAGAGCTCTCCCGAGAACTGCCCTTGAGAGACCAGCTCTGAGAGAACTTGTGACTGACCCAAGGTCACCCAGCAGCTGCATGTGGAGGAGTGGGGAATCAAACCCGGTTCTCCCAGATTAGAGTCCGTGCTCCTAACCACTACACCAAACTGGTTCTGCTCTGTTTGGTAGAAGTTGGTTCAGCAAGCTTCATGTCAGAGTGGGTATTCGAACTCAGGTTTCCCAGATTCTAGTCCAGGGCACTAGCCACTCTGATAACTAAGATAAAGCCATACTTTAGTGAGCATTCTGCAGCCTGAGTCAAGTTTGCGTGATAAGCAACTTACTTCTCCTTTTATACCTGATGTAGGTAAACTGCTGCAGGAAGGATGGGAAAGGGCGGCAGATTGCGAGTGACTCCAGGCAGATGCTACTCAGATACAGTTCAGGCAAGGCTTCCTTTTCCTATCGGTCCCTTGATGGAGGGGCAGGGCTATTTCGTATTGTGATACGTGGAGTGCATCTTGCTTTGTGCTTTCTGCCTTCAGCTGTGTTGCAACTTATGTCAGGTGTTAGTCTTCAGGTTCCCCACTGCTCCGTTGTTATCCACATTCAACCACTTCTTCTTTTTTTCTTTTTCTTTCCTTTTTCCTTTTTTTCCTTTTTTTTTTTTTTTGCTGTCAAGTCACAGCCGACTTACGTTGACCCTGCAGGTTTTTCAAGGCAAGAGACATTCAGAGGTGGTTTGCCATTGCCTACCTCTGCATCGTGACCCTGGTATTCTTTGGAGGTCTCCCATCCAAGGACTAGCCAGGGACAACAGGATGGGCCAAGCTTCCGAGACATGAGATGCTTGGCCTATCCTGGGCTATCCAAGTCAGGGCATTGAACCACTAATACTTATTTATTTCTAAGTCAACTTGAGTGCAATCTAGATCAGTCACACTGAAGTTTTGTCTCTCCCAAACAGACAGCGGCCATCCAGCCCAGCCTGTGGCAAAATCCCCTGTGCCTAGACACTGCTACTTCACAGCCCAGATGCTGAAATTTGGCTGTGGGGCACACAAGCAAGACTATTAATTAAGATAAAGTCAGGGAGGATTTGGACTTGAAACAGGAGGGATATTGGGGTGAGCCCTTCCCCCTTTCCAAGTGAATATACACCCATCCACACAGACACACTTCTCATACCCTTCCATTCCCGTAAAATAAACTGTGTAAAATGGAGGATCCTCAGATGACGATTTGGCCACGATATCACCTGTCCTGGTGGCCAGGGAAACCTCTAGGTAGAACGAGCACTTTTCTTTGGTAGAAATATAACCGGCAATACATTGGATCCTTCTGCAGATGAAGCTGTTGATGGTGGAGGCTTTATCTTCATGTGATCACAGTTAAGCGAAGCTTTGGAAGATAAGCTCCCGACTTATAAATCACCACCACTGACTGGCCCCTTCCGGTGCCTCCGGTGCCATTTGCAAAGATAACGGACAGCAGCTCAGGAGCCAGGGAGAACTCCCGAATGGGATGGAAAGAGCTGCCTGGGTTATTTATGGCCTTTGGAACTCCCACTCCGTTGTTTCCATGTAACCCGAAACACCCTTTGAAACTCCCATGGACTGCCGTGGCTGCATTTGGGAGAGCAAGGCGGGTCAGGGGGAGACCTTCCGAGCCATTAATCTTATCCGATGGCTTATTAAACAATACTTCTGCTTTTTAGATGGGTCGGATCCTTTCTCCCCCTCTCTTCAGGAGAAATAGAGGCAATATCATATCTAGACAGTTCAGACTGTACCAGTGGCTGTGAAAGGGGACAAAAACTCGTGACCCGTCATCGGGGTCAGGAGTCAGAGTGAACTTGGGTGTCATCGTCTTCGAAGTGCCGCTAGACTGACTGTGCAGGTAGAGGAGACAAAACTTGGGGCTGCTTACAGAGGGGTGTGTCTGCGATATATATAGATATATATAGCCTGCTTCACTGCAAAAATATAAAACAAACTATCTCCACACCATATTGCAGACAAATGTGTAAGCGCACACATATCTCACTAGGTGCTACATCTGAGGGATGAAAATATACCACTTGCAAAACAAAACAAAAATGCACACGAGCCATTAAGGAACAAGTTGCTCTTTTTTCTCCCCCCTGTGCCCATATGTCTGGAAACATTATGGATCTGAAAAGACTCTTTCTGGTATTCACGAATGCCTTGCGCTCAGTGGCAATGAGACAGGACCAGTCCAGCAGCACAGCTGCCAAAGTGGACTTAGAGTTTCCAGCATGACCTTGATTCGAGGGGGAGCCTCTCTTGTGTTTTCACATGAAGCTTAACGATGGGATGGGCAACCTTTACATTGCTTGAAAGTAAATTCAGTGGTAGGGTTGCCAGGTCAGATCGAACCGGCAGAGGGAGGGGGAGGGACTTTCCGGGAGTAGGGGGAGTGCGCAACATAGACGCGAAATAATGGTATCACGTGGAAGTGATGGGGAGTAGGGGGAGTGCGCAACATAGACACGAAATAATGGTATCACGTGGACGTGATGTCATCACATCAGTGATACTCTGGTATTTTGGGCAAAACTCTATGGTTACCATAGAGTTTTGCCCAAAATACCAGAGCATCGCCATGCAGCATTGCCAATGTGATGACATCACTTCTGTGTGACATCATTCAATTGCGTTTGGAGGCGGGATTTCCCCCACCCCTGCCAGCTAGCAGGCGGCGGGGGAAAGGCCCAAAAATTGGATCCCCTGCCCCCAACTGGGGAAGTGCATCCCTACTCAATGGGTAGCCATGTCGGTCTGAAGCAATAGAAGAACTGTGCATGTCCATGAAAGCTTCTACCCGTGCCACTGGACTCAAACTTTGTTCTGTTGGCTGAAAGCGTTCCCTGTGTGGAGACGGGATGTCTACACAGAGCACCAGACAAATGAGATACCAGTCACCACGTCATGCTCACTTCTGAGAAGGGAGAAATAAGGAAGGTCCAGGAAAGCACGAGAGAATCCCATACAGAGAATTGTTGCCAACTTAGTGGAAACTACCACTCTGCCAGTAGATGCAAATGTGTAGTAAGATATGGTGGCCATCTGCACCTACCCACACATGGAGCTATTTCCAACCCAGAAAAGGCTAAAGCACACCTCGTGTGCTTTCTTCAGCTGGCTTTCCAAAGCTTGACATGCCAAAGGGTATACAGGCGTGCCAGGGAAGAGAGTAGGCAAGAGAAGGGCCACCACAAACGGGTTCACATCAGGGTAGTCAAGGACCATGATCTAGCTCTGTCAGTTTGTTTTACTTCAGTGTTTAGTTTGGAGCAGAGGCCTGGCTGGAAGCCCAATGAACTTACTGGAAATATCAGTGTACTTTGGATCAGATTCTTATTGCAGCGCGCGCGTGCGTGTTTTTTTAAAGTGGACTGTAGAGGTTTTAACTGTTGAGTGATTATGGATACAAGCAGCAGTTTCCAGAACGATCTCTTTAACGATTGCCCGTGTGTGGGGTGGGAAGGAGTGAACACGGCAACCACGGCCATTGAATCGTGGGCCCCCTGGGCTGAAGTGGGGAGGGGGGCTGGACTGGGAAACCCAGACTGTGTCCAGCCGCTCAGCATCACAGAGAATGGCTTTAACTAGAAAGAGGGGCTGCTGCTAGGGGCAGGAGGAGGAGGAGGGGGGCCCTGGTCTACTCACTCCCAGTCATTGGTGGTGTGGGGGAAACGACTGGCGTGACTCTCCAGGCCCAAGTGACCACCAGCTGGGTCCAGGCCAAATGGAGCAGGGCCTCGAATTGAAGCCAGGCCGTGGTGGTCTGGGCAGGGTTTGCCAACCGCCAGGTGGGGCCGGAGGTTCTGCCGGAACGACTACTCTTCAGGCTACAGAGACCAGTTCCCTAAGCAGCTCTGGAGGGTGGACTCCTCCGTGGCATCCCAGCTCCGCTGAGCTCTCTCCCTAGAGGCACCACCCCCAAACCGACAGGCATTTCCCAAGTAGTAGCAACTCTACGCACCGGCTTGGGAGGTGATGGGGGAGTACCTTGCTTTATGACAACCAAAACCCGTAAACCAGCCCCAGCCAGCAACAGCTCCACGTGCTGCCTCATTTTTGTACGGTGTGAACAAGCTACCTCCCTCGCTCTCCTTTAAATCCTTTAAATGTTAGATGTTCTCTGTGTACTCCAGAGGAACCCCAGTATGCCACTGGGAGCATCTCTTGCCTTCCAAGAGGAGATTGTTGAATATCGTTCTTTGCCAGAGGATTACAACCATCCGGGTGCCGACGCAGAGTGTGGATTGTGTCTCAGAAGCCAGAGATGTTTTTCTAAATCCTCACTTCACAAGGCATCCGTTTCAGGTTGTCTCTGGCACAATCCCCTTGACTTTGGGAGAAGGATTGTGGGAATTGCTCCGGTTTGCACACCAATGCCCATTTCTATTATTTTGGGGGGGGGGGTTAAACTTTATTTTTTAAAAACTCGGCTCTATATTTGTGCGTACTGAAGTGTTTTAACACTTTGGGAGGGGTGAAAATTAGTTGGGGAGAGGGGAAATTTGAGAGGTCGTTTGGTACCACGAGATAACGTCTGACATTTTTTTTTGTTATATATGGCCATATAAATGTTAACTGTTTTATTTTACACTAAAATAAAGGCTTTAAGGATAACTGCCATGTGCCTTTCTGTGATCTTTTCAACTGGGGTCAAGCGTTCAGCGGAGACTTTCAGAGGTACAGTTTGTGGGAGGCAGACGGGGAGGAGGGCTGGTTCTTCTCCCCTTTGCGTCTCGTACCTCATCCTGCGGGTATCCAGTGACAGGAGGACTTGGCTTCCCACAGCTGCTTTCGTGAGGCTCACATTTAGGAAGTTCCCATCAAGACAGCCAATAGTACCCAATCCGAAGTGCGTCTCCCCAGAACTCAGTGCAGCTTTCCTTAGGTCCCCATTGCACCAATTTCCATTTCAGTCCCAGTTTTCCGATACATAGAGGTGGTAGTGGTAGAAATTGCCATCAGGGCACAGTGGACTCCTGGTGACCCCAGTTGGGGTTTTCAAGACAAGAGGCATCCAGAGGCGGTTGGCCATGGCCTGCCTCTGCGGAGCAGTCCTGGGCTTCCTTGGTGGTCTCCCCTCCAAGGACTAGCCGGGGACAACCCTGACTTATCTTCCGAGATCTGAGGATGTTGGGCTAGCCTGGGCCATCCGGGTCAGCACTTTCTGATATGTATCCCTAGTAAATTGCTGTTTCCACCTCTTCGTTTCGGGGAAGATTTTAACGATGCATTTGAGGGGCAGGTTGTAGTGTAAACTGCTGGAGTTGCAGCTCTTCACATAGAAGCTGTTTCCTGGGGATCTAGGAGTTTCTGCAGGAGCAAGAGAGGGCCATGGATTTCTATCACTCATGCATGCAACTGCACACACATGAACACGAAGGCAGTATCTAGCGCGCAGTCTGCCTTTCCAGGTGCTGCCATTAACAAGGTTTGTCATCGTTCATTCGGCTGCCACGTCGCCAGCCAAAAAAACCAACCACGTATTTCCCTTTTTAACTCAGCTCCCTGTTTGCCTTTTTTCCCCCACCCCCAGTCCCCACACATGCCGATAGTGAAATGTTGCTAAATGTGTTTTCGGTTGCTGCTGGAAGATTAGGCATTGTTAATTTTTCTTTTGTAAGGAGGGAAAAAATGGCAGGCAGCTTTCCTACACCTCTGCTTCACGAGTCAGTGCAGGACAAACTGTTCCTCAGTAAATAAAGCACGAAAGCAGTGAAGAGCGAGAGGTAATGGCGGGAGGAGGAAGGAGCACGCAGGCAGGCGGGGATGCCGGATAGGAGGAGCAGATTCTCGATGGCCGCAGGTGGACGTTCCTCTCTTCCACTGCCAAAGGATTCCTTCTGGGTAAATGTGTTCTGTTTCAGCATTGCCCCTTCGCTCTTAAGTAAATAAGAACGGGCCCTGGGTATGTTTATTCCAGTGGTGTAGATAGCAGCTTCGGAGGGCAGTTTCAGGTTGGGGAAACCTGAAGAACCATCGCCTTCTGCATGCCCCAACTGTGGTTGTCAGTCAGTCACCCAGGGCTATTTTGGGGCAGGAACGCACAGGAACGGAGTTCCGGCTGGCTTCCAAGTTGGCCACACCCAGCAGGAACTCATTAGCATAATAGACCACACCCAACAGCAGAAACTCATTAGGATTGGCTACATTAGGGGTGTGTGGCCTAACATGCAAAGGAGTTCCTGTTACAAAAAGGCCCTGGGTTTTGACAACAAACAAGGTAAGCAGAATAAGAAGCAAAAGGTGGGTGTGGCTGGATGAGCACACTTCTGGCAACATGGGGGTGTGGCCTAATATGCCAATAAGCTGTGCTGTCAGGGGTGTGGCCTAATATGCTAATTAGTTTCTGCTGTTGGGTGTGGCCTATTATGCTAATGAGTTCCTGCTGCGTTTTATCTACAAAAAGAGCCCTGCAGTCACCTGTTTAAGGATGCCAGCCTCCAGGTGGGACCTGGGAACCCTACAGAGGTCAGTTCCCCCTGGATAAAATGGCTGTTTGGAGGGAGGACTCTATGACATGGTACCCCACGGAGGTCCCTGTCGTCTCCTGGCTCCACTCCCAAATCGCCACGAGTTCCCTAATCTGGAGCCAGCAACCCTACCCTCCAGCCCTATGTTTGCTATCACATCAGTTAGGGTGGGTCCATCCAGCATTGACCAGAGCCCGGGCCCTTTCAGTTGTGGCTCCGGCTTTGTGGAATGGCCTCCCTGAAGAAGCGAGAGGGGGTCTCCTTCGCGGAGGTCTTCAGGAGGTGCTGCAAGGCCTGCCTGTTTGCCAGGGCATCTGAGCGGGGTTGAACAGCAAGCATCTTTTAAAGAGGGACAAGGGGAGGAGGAGGAGGAGGAGGTTGGATTTATACCCCGCCCTTCACTCGGAGTCTCAGAGTGGCTTACAAACTCCTTCCCCTCCCCACAACAGACACCCTGTGAGGTAGGCGGGGCTGAGAGAGCTCTTGAGAGGACTGCTCTTTTTCAAGAACAGCTCTGAAAGGGCAGAAGTTATACAAAAAATGTTTAATGTTGCTGAAATGAATAAAGTATCAAGTATGTTAAAAGGGAAAGATAAATGAAAGAGGAATCTATTTTTGAAAAAAATTGCATCAAACTGTATAATTGGAAACTAAGCTTGAAGGGTTAGGCTAAAAAGCACAGTTATAGAGTATGGAAGACAAGGTGGCTGTAAGCTCTTCCACAGCAAGTTTGTATAAATTATCGATTGTGTGTTTTGTTTATGGCGTTGAAGAAAACTTAATAAAAATATATATTTTTTTTAAAAGAACAGCTCTGAAAGAACTTGTGACTGACCCAAGCGCACACCAACAGCTGCATGTGGAGAAGTGGGGAATCAAACCCAGTTCTTCCCGTAAACACTACACCAAACTGGCTTTGGGGGTTTGCAGTTCTATTGGGGAGGGGTTGCAATTCTATTTTTGGTTTTAGGTGAAAATGTTCAAACTATTACTGTAAGCCACCATGAACCATTGGGAAAGGTGGGATTTAAATGTTTTAATAAATCTATAGAAACATTTGGCCACCCAATGAGAAGGGAGCACTCACTGGAGAAGACCCTGATGCTGGGAAAGACTGAAAGTCAAAGAAGACGGGGACGGCAAAGGATGAGATGGTTAGACAGTGTCATTGATGCAACAAACATGAAATTGAGCCAACTTCAGAGGACGGCGGAAGACAGGAGGGCCTGGCAGGATCTGGTCCATGGGGTCGCGAAGAGTCGGACTCGACTGTGCAACTGAACAACAACAACAACATAGAAAGAAACAATGGCGGGGGAGGGTTTTTCACCTCTCCTCCTGCCATTCTTCCAATCAGAATTGGACAGCCAGCGAAAGGATGGTTTAACTACGAGTAAATGATTCCTTTCTTTGTGATGAATGAAGAAGCCGAATGACTATGAAACCTCAGGCTTGGAGTATGAGAAGGTGTTCAGATCTGAAGGTTGCAACTGCATTCGTTAAAAACAGGTTCAGCTGTCAAGAAAATCTAGGAGCCACATATGCAGAGCTCAGCGTTGATACCCAAAGCACAGCCAACATGAACTCGGTTTGAGCACATATTAAATGATAATCCCATGAAGGCAGCAGTTTTGAAAGGGACATTTGGTAGAACATGTTTTACTTTCAGCTAAATCTACATAGATAAGGAAAACTGTACTGCTTCAATTCCCCTTTCCCAGCTAGTGCTATAAACAGACAAAGGAAGGCCCCTGGAAAAGAGGAAGCTGTCTGAACACGAGGGCCCCTGGTGATCGTGACTTCTTGTTTTTTCCCCAAAATGGTCCCTTAGTTTTTTTGTTTTGCTTTGCTGTTGTTGATTTTTCAAGAGGTTCTAAATTCAGAGGAGGGAACTGCTAATCATTGCTATCCAGCTAGAAGAAGGTGAAGAAGGAAGTTAGATGCTAAACGGGAAAATGGAAGGACCAAACGCAACGGAACAAGAGCTAACCGGCAGCTGGAAGCAGCTCAGTTCACCCCGCTGATGTGGCCAGATGGACAGCCGGGTGACTTCCCATCACTGTAGGCACAGTTTTTGCTACAGCTTTGTAAGGGGAACATCGTCATGGCTGAAATCTCAAAGGTCACCAGGCCATCTCATTACCAGCATGCGGTATAAGAAATCCTGTTCTGTTGTTTTTGTGCGTTATTGGCTTAGTCTGTGCTGCCGCTGAGTTCCATTTTTACTGCTAGAGGGTTTTGTTGTTGTTATTTACTGTCTAAGTTGCCTCACTTTATGTGACTGTAAAGGGTCTTGTTTGTGTGACCCAAACACCATCAGAACATTCTACAAATTAAATAAAAAAAGATTAACCAGGCCAATCCAAGAGGCTGGATCAAAAGCTCATTTTCCGCTGGTCGAAGGGCACTTCCAGTGGGAGAAGGGGTAAGATTTCTGCCCCCTTTCTCCTCCCACTGCCGACTCCCACCCCACACACATCTCCAGTACTCTGATCCCCAGGGTCAGCTTTATAGGGGCCTGGAGGGGGTCTACAGCAGGAGGGGGTGAAAGTTCTGTTCCATGAGCAGAGCTTTGTTTGCAGTACTTTGGATCATCCAATTCCTGGTGTCTCTGGCTAATAAGGAATTAAGAGAGGGTCTGGAGGTCTCCTGGAATTATACCTGATCTCAAGAAAACAGAGAGAGACCACTCCCCCTGGAGAAAGGGGATGCTTTCGAGGGTGGCCTCCGTATGGCGTTATACCTAGGGCTGCCTGTTGGGATATTTGCGAGTTCTCTTCCTGTTTGTCATGAAAGCATTTCCTGTTTTTTGTGCATGCTGATTTCTAGTTAGAGAGCCAAAAGAATTGTCCACACGTTTTTTCCTGCTAGAGCAAGGTGATAGGATGCATAATTAGTGTTGGGATTCTCCAATTGGATAATCAATAGTTTGAGGATGAGCCAAGGGAGAGGGAGAGAGCGAATCGGGTTTCACTTCATTGCTCTTTGTCCTTCTCCTTGAAGTTGCCTCTGAGTCTCAAGCTAACGTCTTAGTGTAGCAACATGTAGCTTAGCGCTAGTAAGGAGGATTTACTTCACTTTTGTTCTCCAAGTACCTTTTACCTAATCTTTAGTAACGTTTCTTCTTTACAGACAAATACACGTGTGTCTGGCTGCTTTAATCGAACTCTGCTATTTTTGAATCTCAATACCTAACATTGCCAGCTCTGGACTCGGAAAGATCTGGAGGTTTTTGGGGGTGGAGCCTGAGGAGGGTGGGGATTGAGAAGGAGGCGGGACCTCAGCAGCGTACAATACCATTGACTCTACCCTCCAAAGCGGCCCTTTTCTCCATGGAAACTGATCTCTGTCATCTAGAGATCAATTGTAAAAGCAGGGGATCTCCAGGCCCCACCTGGAGGTTGGCAACCCCAATTACCCCACTGAGGTCCCCAGGGAACCCCCCCCCAATCTCCAGGAATCCCCCAACCCAGAGTTGGCAACCCTAAATAAAGGATACTTTGCAAGGTGTCAAAAAGTGGTTGTGATCTATTGAATGGCCGTTATCGTTTCATTTTGTCCCTCCTCTCTCCCCGGCCACTCACTGTGCTGCGACTCGGGGTTGGTACCGCTGCTGCCAGCACAGTCAGGCAGAGGCAACAACACAGGCCGGCAGGTAGAGAATCTCTCTTCACACAGACACACAGACACACACACACACCCTGCCTCCTCTCCACTGGGGCTTCAAACGCTCTTGGGGCACCTGGCATTTCCCAAGGTGCTCCCGGTATCTTTGATCCCCGCCAGCATCCTTTATCCCTTCTGCCTCCCTCCCACTAGGGTGCCCTTCCCACCTGACCTGTCCTCTTTCTTTTATTTCTCAGGCAAGAATTTTTGGCGAAGCAGGACAGAAATTGTCTAAGCAACACATTTCCTTACACAAGCATTGCCATCCCCTTTCTTGACGCCCACCGAAACCCTTTTCCCTTCCTCCTCCCTTATGGCCGCTGGTGTATTAGACGGTGTGCCTGTGAGCGAGATCCGCCTCGCTTCGATGTGCTTGGCGCATGGCTTTGCAGATTGAGGTGCAGGTGGAGAAGAGCACCCCGAGTAAAAGAAAGGAAAGACGTGCACAAAATACAAGCACTAGTATCGTAGCAGTAGAAAAGAGCAAGAGTCCAATAGCACCTTAAAGGCTAACCATATTTGTGGCAGGGTATGAACCTTCGTGAGTCGCTGGCATCTGAATCAAGATCCAGTTGGTCAGCCGTGCTGGCCTGAAGCAGTACAACACATTCAGAGTCCAGTGGCACCTTGAAGACCAACAAAGGTCTTAAAGGTGCTATTGGACTCTGCATTTGTTGGCATCTGAAGAAGTGAGCCGTGACTCACAAAAGCTCCTCCCCTGCCACAAATGTTGTTAGGCTTTGAGATGCTACCGGACTCTGGCTCTTTTCTACCGCTACAGACAGACTAACAGGGCTACCTGTCTTGATCTAATATCATAGCAACAGTAAGAATGGGAGGGAGCGCCTCTACCTTGACTTCTAGCCCTTAGGTGTTTCGTGGGCTGTGTGGGAGGTTTGGTTGCCTGGTCGGTCCCTTGGCAGGTGGGAATCCATGAGAACAACAGCAAAAAATGCCACCTACGGTAAAAAAATTACAGTGTTAGTCTTATTGGCTTAAATGTAAAACAAAAAAATCATTTTTCTTAGAAGCACAGAAGCTTTGTGAAGTATCAATGATTCTCCACGTTTCCTGGTTAAGGAGAAAATGTTGTCCAAAGAAATTACAAAGATGATTGGATGCCAATGGTAACAAGAGAAAGAAATGTTACTTACAGAAACAGAAGCACGTCTTACATGACATATTCACGTAGGTACGTTTAACTTATTGTGAACAGATTCACTTCAAAAATAGGTTAACTTGCTACAGGTCCAAGCCCAGGTAAGAGAGAGAGGAAGAAGAGAGGCCCCGTATAAGATGAAGCCGAAGGCAAGGAAGGGCCAAAGGGGCTCAATATCTAATGGATGGGGGGGGGGGCAACTGCCAAGTGTACGAGAGAGAGAGAGAGAGAGAGAGAGAGAGAGAGAGAGAGAGAGAGAGAGAGAGAGAGAGAGATTTCTCTTCTCCCTTTCCCAGATCCTCTTGCATGCAGAGTTACAATATCCAGCAAGAGCCAGGGGCAAATCCTGGGAATTCTGCAGCTGGAGTTTGCAAGGTGTTCCTAAATAGCAGCTGTATGTGCGTTCAGATCAGGACCATGCGTGGAAGGGGAGGGTTAACTCTCTCCTTCAGGCTGATTTCTCACCCTCGGAGGAGGAGGAGATTGGATTTATACCCCGCCCTTCACTGCCCGAAGGAGTCTCAGAGTGGCTTGCAATCTCCTTCCCCTCCCCACAACAGACACCCTGTGAGGTAGGCGAGGCTGAGAGAGCTCTTTCAAGGACTGCCCTTGAGAGAAAAGCTCTGAAAGAACTTGTGACAGAGATCCAAGGTCATACCAGTGGTTGCATGTGGAGGAGTGAGGGAAAATAAAATCAAATGAATGAATGAACAAATAAACAAACAGACACACAGTTCACAGAAATAAAAAACACTTTGAGACACTGTGCTCCTGAGTAGTAGCCACTTAGTCGTCGCAGCTTATAAGTCATTGCACCTTTTGTCCAGATCCAAGAATTAGAACATCTAATTTAACACAGAAGAGGAAGTATCCCATGAGGTCATGGTTATTTCGGCCACTAAACTGATCAGTTTGTATAAAGCATGGAATTGCTTACAGTTCATCACCTCTGTGTCTCTGTGCAGTTGAATACTGCTTTTAAATTACTGGCATCGCATAGAGCACATTGCCTTTATTTTTTCCACCTGCACAGTCAACAGCATATATTCAAGAACCGATTGCAAGATCCACTGGGTTCATGGGCAGATACCCCAAACACACCGAGTTGCTTAAGTAGTAGGTCCAAACATAAAAATCTCAAACTTAATTGCTTTTCCTATTATGTGCCTTTTAAAATTGGAAGTGGTGATGACAGATGAGTGGCAGGCAGAGCACATTCAGCAAGGAGGCCATTGAATCCAGTGAGGAAACAATGTAATTGTGCAAATTGGATGCAGCTGAGCCGAACTTTTTTTTTGGGGGGGGGGGATTGTGCGTAATTGCTCTCATTGTAGTCTATAGCTTGGCTCAGCTGCTTGTATCATTTTGAGTTTTGAGCTTGAGGTTCACTTTCTTGGATATTCATTTCTGCTGGTAGCAAACTCGTATTCTAGAATGTGGTGCTTTGCCAGGGACCTGATTATGATGTGTGGGTGGCACTGGGTGGGGTGGGGCTTGGGGGGGGGGACATGAACTGGCAGTAAAACATAGGAGTGAACCGGACTTTTTGCGATCGCCCCCCTCCCCATTTCAGACTGAGTCTCTGGCGATTTGGGAAACTGTAGAAGAAACTTCCTACTTATATTCCCAGGGAAACATCTGCATCTGAAAGAAAACAAATTTCTGAGGAAATCTGTGTAGTCAAATAAAATTGCCAAATCAGACATTCAATGTAGATTCCGTATAAAACTATGCCCTGCTCCTCTTACATGCAATGAATAAAAAATGATATAACTAAGCAATGAACATTCAATGTTTCATATTTAAAATATGTTATTGTGAGGGGAAACAATGCGGCATAGAAATGGAGCTTAAAGGTTCTCAAAGGATAATGCCGGCAACTGCAAGATGTTAGCAGCATTGTCATGGAGGTTTCAAGACAGGTTTTTAATTTTCTCTTATGAATCGCAGCGGCTGGGGTGGAAGTTTCCATGAAAATTCATTAGAAGGGGGTGGGTGCGAAGCAAACCCAAAGTAAAATCTGCTCCAAACGTTCTTTGCAAACTTCCCGAACTTGTAAATGAGAAGAGCCTGACTTCCTGCCAAGCCTGGACAGTACCAGTGCCGTCATCTGACCCACAAAATATGATCTTGTCTTCACCCTTAAAGACCTGAGGTCAACCTTTTACTCACGGTGGCCAGCCGCAAGCCCAGGGCAGGATGTTTCATGACCTCACAGTCATATGACAGGAAGAGGAGGAGCCAGTGTCTCTGATCCCACCTGGGCTAAAAGGGACACCTCTCCACGGCTCCCCTTGACCTCCCCTTGCTATCCTGCTGCTCCCATGTGCGTGGAGAGCCTGGTGGCATAGCATCTTTGCTCTCTAGCAGCAGTTCTTTCCCAAAAGCTACAAAAATCGGCAGCTTAACGGGAGTTCCCACACAAACGGCAGGTGAGGTTCCGGGATCCACCTAAGCGTCCTGACTCACGGATTGAACACCACCATCGTGGCAGATGCTAGAAAGGTTTTTCTCCCTTCTGTACCCAAGTAGAATTGGTTCGGCAAGACTGCTTTAAGATGCAAAGGAAATGCATTTGTCGCTGCATATTTATCACTCGGAGCCCGAATTGTTGACTGATCGGGGGGGGGGGCTAGTGAGAGCATGACTTTTTTTCTCACTTAATCAGAGCCCTATTTTAGCAGTGATGTAATCTGGTTGTTTTTTTTCTGGGGGGAACGCAGCGGAACAGAGTCCCAGAACCTCTTCGTGGAAACAAAATTCTCAAACAATGTTCAAAAGTTCATGATACTGCTTCATAGGATCCCGTGTGTTTCTCCTTCCTTTCCCAGATGTAACGTATGAACAAGTGTGTTCCGTTTGCCTAGTTGTAGTGAATGGGGAGAAGAAGACCCCTTTCGGTAGCCTCCTGGCAACCCAAATGCAGCATTACCTGCAGCAAATAAGATGACCTCCTCAACTCCACGGGGGCTCGCAACCTGGACAAGAAGCGCAGGAGGTGCCCCTGTTGCCCGCTCGCGGGCTCTGCTCCCCTGTCTCAGGACAGGCAGTGCTGGAGCCCAGCAGCCCCATCCTCTCTGAAGTAGGAAGTAGCGCAAATGGGAAGGAAGGGGCTCATTCACACACACACGCCTACTCGCTCGGAGCAGCCGCCTGACGGATCCACCCTGGACGCCATCACAGCGCAACACTTATCATTGGGTGATGCTGACCTTATTGCCAACCTGGATCCCAACAACGAGGGAGCTCGTCAATAACGGCAGCATCTGCTTCTGACCTCGGCTGTTGTTTCTGCAGGACAGAGTGACCTCTGGGAACACAGAGTGTGGCCATCCCATGGTCCAATGCAGGGCTTTATTTCCAGAGATGACACAGGTCCTTTCCGCCTTTGCCTGCCACTCCAGGTTTTCTCAGTGTTCAAGTCGAGACAATTTAAGTCCACAGCAAAACAGCATCCAAATAACCCAGGGCAACAGCAGGCTGAAACCTGGCCAACCGAAGGGAGGGAATGTAATGCAGAAAGGGGAGGGGGATCTGGATTAAAAAGAAGGTTGAATTCGATTTTAGTGCAGAATTGCTTGGAGGACACTGCGGTGAACATGGATTAAAAGGAGAGTGCGGAAAGGGCCACAGTCAGCAACCCGACATCAGCAGTAATTTGGGGAAAGGCTAAATCTTGCGCCTTCACTAGCACACGCGGTGACAGAAAGGGTCTTCCCATTCTGTATTGCAGCACATAAAATAACCTCTGTGTTTCCTTGGCATGGGAACTGTTGGTTATCCCTCCTTTCTGAGCTGTAACTTCCTGGCGTTTAAGGCAAGGAGTTTAGGAAAGTACCAAGCGCTGTTCGCTTGCCAATATTGGGGGGGGGGGGGGGGAAAATGTGAAGCAAATGGCAGAAGACCAGAAATGCGTGTCCAGTAGTGGAATCACACTGGAGACAGGAAGCAGCCTCTCAGGTATAATTAGCCCTACCGGCTGCAGCAGGAAGATTGCAAACGCTTCCGTGGTCTTTTACCGATATGATTGCCCTTAATTTCCAGGGTACACCCAAGGGACAGACTACTCCAGGGGCCCTTTCACACACACCCAATAATGCACTTGCAAAGGGTCACTGAAGTGGTTTGAAATGGCATCATTTAGCATCTGTGAAAGGGCCGTAGGATGTTAAAGCAACCCTGGAGCAGGCAACCAGGCCTATGCCCATTGTTCCTGTTGCCAAGACCTTGGTCTGAGATGAGGGGGCCCAGTGCCCTGGCCAGTGTCCCAGGGGCCACGTGGTGGCTCAGCTTGTTCCTGGTCAGTAGCGACCCTCCGAAGCAACAAGCCACTTTCCAGTACTTTAAGAGGCCAGTCTGCCCCTGTGTACAACAACACTGCCTGTTGAAATCATAGAATCATAGAGTTGGAAGAGACCTCCAGGGTCATCTAGTCCAACCTCCTACACGATGCAGGAAGTTCACAAATACCTCCCCCACACACACACAAACACCCAGTGATCGCTGTTCCACACCCAGTCAAACCCTGACTTCCAGCCATACACATACATACACACACATACCACACAAAAAATAGTCTGTATTTATTTGTTTTATGAACCTTATGAGTGGCATTTTTATCAGCTGTTAAAGGAGCAGTTGTTAAAGGAACAATCAAAATGTGTAAAACCTGGATTAGGCAATTGGTTTCTGTGTATGGTGCTTTACCATCCTTCTCTGGTTGGTCTTCACATCCATCCTGTGAGACTGGTCATTCCTATTCCTGTTTTACACCCACAGTGACCGCTATTCCACGCCCAGAAGATGACAGAAAAAACTCCAGGATTGCTTCCTGACCCCAAAATGGCAATCAGCATTTCCCTGGGCTTGTAAAATGAAAGATGCCCGAGCCTATAGAATAAGACGTGTGATCTGGATGGCCCAGGCAAGCCAGATCTCATCAGATCTCAGAAGTTAAGCAGGGTCATCCCTGGCTAGTATTTGGATGGGAGACCTCCAAGGAGGACCAGGGTGGTCTCTTGCCTTGAAAACCCCATTAGTGGTCACCATAAGTCAGACAAAAAGAAGTCTTCTATTTCCTCAAAGGCCCAATAGTAAGGAGTCCTCTTGATTCCCCCCCCCCCCCCCCTCCTCTATCTCTCCCTAGACGCGAGCAGTGGAATTGTTTATCAACTGATTCTCGGTGACTCCTAAATGCCAGCTCCAGTAAACAGAGGTGTCTCATTTGCACCTGCTTTTTTTTGGGGGGGGGGGCAAAGAGCTGTACAAGGCAGGGAGCAAGGTCCCCCCAGACATTTCAGAGAAACTGGAAGAGCTCACCAATAAAATCTAGACAGGATCCAAACCCGGCCCTCAGTTACTCAGAGGTGATGCCTAATTAAAACGTGGCATATGGCTAACCTTTCCGTCGCAATTCCCCCACCGTCTACCGCAATAAAAGCGACTCTGGTATCATAAAGCATTACGGCTTCCTTTTTCAGAACCCAACGTCGAGTAGCCACAGAAATGTAAAACCGAAGACAGTGAAACGATTTCCGTCAGCGATTCTCTGTCTCTCTTATAATTTTATTACAGCTCAAAGTACTGACGTGAGGGGGGGAAATGGAGGTATTAGCAAATTATAAGTTCATTCCCAGTATGGACCCTGTATTCCACGTCTTTTACCTACGACTCGTTTTAACAGACTTTGCTAGGAAATGGCTCTTGAGCAACCAGAAAGTGGAGGAGGAATAAAACACTGGACTAATCAGGGGAAGCTGAATTCGAATGCCACTCAACTAAAAAGCTTCTGAGGGGCCCTCTGTCTCTCTCTCTCTCATATAACCTAACAAGCCTCACAAGGTTGTGAGGATAAAAGGATACAGAATCTGATGTCTACCACCTTGAGCTCCTGGAAGAAATGAGAAGGTACAAGGGTAATGAACAGGGGAAATGCATGGGGGCAGGAAATTACCCTACAGATGCTAATTTTCTGCCCCGAAGCATTTCCCATCTGCTCTAATCAAGGGAATTACAATGGGCATTGTCCCTTTGTATCCCCGAGTTCCACCCTCACAACGCCCCTCCCACTTTCTGACTGGGATATAAAGACTCCAAGATCTTCATTCCTACTCATATCTGACGAAGGGAGCTTTGACTCTCAAAATCTTGTACGCCGAAAATCTGGTTGGTCTCTAAGGTGCTGCTGGACTCAAATCTAAGGGTTCTTATTAAATTCTGGGTTCGAGACGCATTGCAGTGAACAGCTCTACTTCATTAAGTGATTTCAGGAACAAGACTAAGACATCAGGGCGAGAGCCCTGTTTACATAGCATGCAGAAACCACACCCAAACACCCCCAACTCCCAAGAATAGGCTGCTTACATAACATTAGTTTCTCATTAGTCACCTCCAGAGTCCTGGTGGGCTATTGTTCTAGCGCTCCAAGCTCAGCCAGTCTCTGGTACCCAGTCCTGGAATATTCCAGACCTAATACATAACAGCTCTACTGCAGGCCCACATTGGCTGCCCCCTGAAACTATGTTGAAAAAGATGTATTAGTCACATTGAATTTTACAAGATGGCCAGTGAAGTTTCTGATGTGGTCCCTGTATCTGGGAGTCAGACCCTGCAACAAATCCAGATACCAACTCTGCCGCCCCTATCCATTTGAGCAATGCTATTAGAGGCCCTAGTCACATCATTTTATATTGTCTTTGGCTTACTTGGTCATCCTCCAGTAAGCTATATGCTATTATGAGTCAACAGTTATTTTCCGCTATCTACGCGTGACAAGCAGGTCAGTTACTACACAAAAGAATAAACAGACGCAAGTCTTAACATTCAAAACAGCAGTGTTTGGAAACCAGTGGAAGTACGTTTCAGCCTCCCAAGGAATACTGTTGTTGATCTCAGTGTCAGCACTCTCCAGCAAAAGAACTTCCCCTTCCTGGACTATTTATCCACTAAACCTCAGTATTCTTCAATTTTGGATACTATAAATCTGCTGTATTGATGCATTTCATGGGATGTTTCATGTTAACGAAGTTCTTTGTCAAACTGTTTTTTTGTTAATATCACATCTACATTGTTTGTTATGTTTTATCACATGTACCAGTTAAGCGATATTTCTGATGTTATATGTACTTGCTTGTATTAAATAAAGATTAAAAGTTTTTTTAAAAAAAAGAATTTCAAAGGGAAACTCCAACATGAAACTGCTGAAGTAGAATTCATCGAGAAGATTGATACCATTTCCCCAAGAACTTCCTCAACCATTCCAGATAACTTAGCAAAACCGGGTGGGGGTGTGTGTTTTACATAATCACCATTATTACTGCCATAAATGGTCTCTAGTGTTCCTAATTACATTTGAATTTATTATTTCCCGCCTTGTACTTCATGCATTTCACAGCCTTGAATGCGCTGTTTACATTTGTTTCCCTTTAGAATGAGGACATAACAACATGCATCTAGTCGCTGAAAGCTTATGACAGAATGGCATTGAAATGGTTGGTCTTTAAGGTGCCACAAAACTCCTGATTTATTTTTTTTCCTGTTCAGCTTCATCTGTACATGGAGATTTCTACCCTCATCTTTTGGGCTCTAAGAATCCCCCAGTTTGTCTCCTAGGCAGAGACATGGAACCAGCAGCAGGACAAAAAGCCTACTCCCCCCTAGCAAAAACACACAAGGTGGGACGAAAGGAAGGCTGAAGTCCCTCCTGCCACTGCGCCATGCTCAAGAGCCAGTTCCCCCACAACCACACACTGTTTTTAAGGTGAGTCCTAGTCACATAGGAAATGTATGTAGGAGTGGGGTTTCCCTCAACTCAACTCACATTTCAGGTATCATGTAATCAGACTCTAAGAGCCCTCTTAATATGAGTAACACAAAGACACGACAGCAGTATTGTAATAGCCTACATTTTGAAAGACATGGGAGAAAGATTATATTTTCGTTAATGGAAGCAAGACTTTGGGGACATTTGTGACTGAAAGCGGATTCTTAATGACTCAGACAAGTTTGGAGAATCATCTAGGTAAGACTGTTATAACAGGGTGTCCGTAAGCAATGGCTTGAAATGCTGCTCCGTCCCATTGCTCTGACAGGCAATCCGGTTCCTTTTCTATCGCAAGAACTGTTACGTTGCAGACTTACACTGGTTTTGTGGTCATTCCCTCTCCCAAGGAAGCCTGAGGAGCTCGGGATCTCTCATGAAGAATTCTCGGAACCATCAGCAAACAAATCACCTGAGGGTTCTTCTGGTAAAGCCATGACAATTAAAGCGGCATCTGAACCATTTAGTATTAGTTGCTGTACATTTTCCGGGCTCTATGGCCATGGTCTTGGCATTGTAGCACCTGACATTTCGCCAGCGGCTGTGACTAGCATCCTCAGAGCCCGGGCCGGTGCTACCATTAAGGCCAAGTTAGGTGACAGCCTAGGGCGCAGACCTCTAAAGGGGCGCAGAGGCCAGCGAGCAGGGTGAGAACGATGGCGAGAGCAGCGCTGACAATGAGCAGGAATCCTCATCTCCGGTCGCCTCGGGGCTCACCTGATGGGGAGAAAGAAAAGCAAGCAGCCCCACGCTGTCTGGTCAGTTCCGCCCAGATGCTGGGGGTGTCCCTCCCAGACCCCAGTCACCCTCTCGCCGCCCTTCCAGGCACCTCTGGGCCTGGTGCGCGAAGCAGGGCTGGCCAGCCATGGCCTGGGGGAGGGCAAGGGCAGCCCAAGAGCCAGGCAAGGCCCGCCAGCAGGGCTGGTGGCCGAGAGGCCGTCCTCGTCGTCAGGGTGCTGCTGCAGGCGGCTGTCTCTGGCGGCCGAAGTCCTGCTGCCACGTCCTCCCCCTCCCCCATGTCTTCCACCTGGCTCGATCCTTTGGTCTGCTGCGCTGCCAGACACCAGCCTGCCTGCCCGCCTGCAGCCAGGGGGAAGCGGCAGAGAGCCACTGCCGCACTGGAGAGAGGGACCCCGTTTGTTGCCGGCGAGGCACTTCCTCTGTGCGTCACTCGTGCACGGCCACTTCTTCAAAAGAGGTGCGGCGGCGGATGGAGACAAAGGCGCCCTTCCTCTTGCCTCTGTGCCTCTTTCCCCCCCCCCCCCCCCCCCCCGGGGGGGGAGGAAGAAAGAACGGCATTCAGGTAATGAAGTCTGTAACTAAACGGTAATTGAATCAGCATAATTTGCACACTGAATGGTTTCCAAATGCTCCCCGTTTACAATTAAAGGAGAATTAAGGCGCTTGTTTTCAAGCCTGCCGCGCATTAGAATAAATCCCGCGCTGTTGTTGCGAGGAGTGGGGAAAGAACGTCCCGCTCCGTCGGAGCTTCACCAAGGGGCGCTGAGGTAAAAGAGCCGCCCCGGCCTTTGGACTGCCCAGAGAGCGTCCTGCCTGGCAGGGGTGGGTGGCCATGAGCGCAACCGTCCTGCTTCGCCACAGCATGACTGCCCCTCACCCTCCTCAGAAGCCCCCCCCCCATGGCCTTCTCGCCCCTCCAACCGGCCGCAGGCTCCCGGTTAAAAAGTTACGTTTTAACTTTGAAACGTGCTTAAAAAAAAATTAGCACTCCTGCAATATTTTGTTCATTTAACTGACACCCTTGCTCTGAATTTGTAATGTATCCAGTCCAGACCAGTCCAGACAAGTCCAGAGACAAACGCAGAGCTTCGCTCCATGAGACAATGGACTATGCGGATCCTAGCCCGCTCCAATCAGGGGGCTAGGTTCCCGGCGGAGAGCCTAGGGGACTCTCGGCCACTGTAAATAACCTATAGGGAAGTAGGGGTATGTTTTGGGTGGCGGTTTCTAGAGGGATATAAGCCGGCCTGCGAAATAGAACAAAGTACGCTTTGCTGAATCACTCTCCGTTTGCGTACTTTTCAGAATTATAGCAACAAAATGTCTGTGCTGTTGCAATCTTGAGTATACTGTTCAAGAATGTATCTGTAAGCTGCAAACCTACTTCTGATTTATTGACATTCACTACAGAAATCTCATGCTCAGAGTTCTGAGGCTAGGGCCCCTGGGAAAACATGAAATGCCTGGCCATTGCAACCTTTTGTACGTAAGTTGCTTCATGTGCTGGTCAAGAACATGAGAAGGCACCATGACACAGACTGAGGGCTATGTGTTTGTCTAAGTGGTCAGTATCAGCTCACTATCTGGGAAGTTTAAGTTAAAAATCCCCAAAGGGGTGATGTGATAGTGGTTTACAGGATCATGCATGGCATAGGATAGAGCAGGTAGAGAAATAAGTCCTTTTCTCCCTTTCTCACAATACAAGAACTCGTGGGCACTCCATGAAATTGCTGAGCGGTCGGGTTAGAATGGATAAAAGGAAGTATTTCTTCAGCCAAAGAGTGATTAACACATGGAATTCACTGCCACAGGTGGTGGTGGCAGCTACAAGCATTGACAGCTTCAAGAGAGAATTGGATAAACATATGGAGCAGAGGAGCTATTAGCCACAAGGTATAGATAGGAACTCTGGGGCAAGTGATGCTTTGTATTCTTGGTGCGTGTGGGGGGGGCAACAGTGGGAGGGCTTCTAGTGTCCTGGCCCCACTGCTGGACCTCCTGATGGCACCTGGTATTTTTGGCCACTGTGTGACACAGAGTGTTGGACTGGATGGGCCATTGGCCTGATCCAACATTGGCTTGTCTTGTGTTCTTATGTTCTTAGCACGTGCACACTTCTTCACATACACTGAAATAGATTTCCTCAAATATTACATGCAGGTAGGGGGGGTTAGTTATGTCAGGAAGAGATTATTAGAGTCAAAATGAATAAGTAACTGAGCAATAAAAATAGCAAGACTGGAATAACAATATAGTAGGATGTGTAAACTGCAGTTCTCTTAGGGTTGCCAAATATGTTTTGGCCGGGAGCGGGGGGGCTCCCGGCCGGCGTCTGGAACTCTTTGTTTTCCCCTCAAATGGCGTGGCCCCGCCCCCAGCATGCGACGTTACTTCCGGGTGACGCGCACGCGGGGGTGGATTTTCCCCCGGGCCCTGATTCCGCGGGAGCGGAAAGCGGGGCTCAAAAGCAGGGGGAAATCAGCCCCCCGGGGGCATTTGGCAGCCCTAAGTTCTCTGCATAGAACGAACAGGTCAAACCCTACACCAAAGAGTAAATGGACACAAATCTGACATCAAGAAATACAAAACTGAGAAAATTTTAGGAGAACTATTGCTGCAAAAGAGACTATTTGGTTTGGCAGTTATATCAGTTGAACACACTGAAGCATCAGCACTTGACCTGAAGGAATCGGTGACAAAATTTGCAAAGGAAAAGGCACACAAAATGAGATTTTGATGTGCCTGAAATGGAAACATTCAAGAGCCTTAATTTTTGACACCACAATTCACATTATTATTCAAAATAATCGGTGAGTTGTGTGCTAAAACTGTTTTCTGTTTGAGAAAGAAAACCAAAGGCTGTCATTTTACTTATTCTCACAATTTTTTTAATTTTATTTTAGCAATGTCAAGTTTTGCACTTTTAATTTTTCCTAGAATTCATCTGTTTTTGAAAATTGGTTAGCAGTGGGGGGGAGGGAGGCGCAAGTAGTTAGCCTTGCCTAGGGCTCCAAAAAGCCTGGCACCGGCTCTGCTCAGAGGTATAGCACAGAAAGATGGCGTCCAGCTGCCTAGAGAAAGGAATTCCTCGAAACCTGCCTGCTAGCTCTCCAAAGGCAGGGCATTTAGTCTTGCCTTAGAGAATAATATTCTGTGTTTGGGAATCATTAGAAACTTACAATAAGCCGGTAGAGCCTTTGGAATTGAAAGACCAAGCCAGTGCTCCATTTGTCAAAATGTAGGACACTAGATTTAACAACTTTGCTTGTAGAGGGGTAATCCATTGGGATGAAGAGCTCAGGGGGGAAACCCATTTTCTGTAGCCTGTCATCAACTAATTTGAATCACGAACTTAGCTAGGTGGTACAGATAGCACTCCTCCAAAGAATAAATAATTTTCAGTCTAAAGAGGAAATAAGTTGTAGATTTTCCGGGTTGTCTGGCTGTGGTCTTGGCATTGTAGGACCTGACATTTCGCCAGCAGCTGTGACCGGCATCCTCAGAGGGATAACACAGAAAGATGGAGTTCTCTCTGTGTCAAGGTGAGGAGAAAAAAATGGTAGGCAGGTAATTTATATCTACTCAGGAAGGTGGGGTAGGGCTGAGTGGCTTCATGGGGTAACTGTAAAGTGCGGGGGGGACAGAACTGACCCCCTCTGATATCCAGCATGCCAGTGGCCAGAGGGCTGAAACCAAGTCCCCCAGCATCGCCTTCTGGAAGAAGCAAAACCAGCACAAGGCCGATGCTTGATTACATCCAACAGAGATTCCTGGAGCTTCATCCCGACACACTATGCAAGACAGAAGCACAGCCACCACGACTATATGGACTCCCTAAAATTCATAAGGACTCAGTCCCACTCCGACCCACCATGAGTGCCTTGGTTCCCCTACATATGAATTAGCTAAATATGTGGCCAACCTTCTACAGAACCACATCGGAAAAACCACAACATACATCAAAGATTCAACACATTTCATCAACAAAATCAGTCCTCTGAAACTCAATCCACAGGACATGCTCATCAGTTTTGATGTGGCATCTCTTTTTACCAAGGTTCCAGTGAAAGACACACTCACACTTCTTAATCAGATTTTTCCAGAGAATATAACAACGAGGAATTTCACATTACCCTTTTTAACCCGTTTTGAAGCTGTTTTAGATCCATCATGGAGTAAACCGGTATAGGGCTGCCATTTCACACATGGCTTTCCCCTTCCGGTAAAGAGCTGGATCTGAAGCGGTTTGCCATTTCAGACTGCACCGCTTTTCTCCACTGGTTTTTGCCTGCGTGGGCGATCTCCGGCTTTTTTTTAAAAAAAAAACGATCGCTTTATAGCGCTATAGCACTATAACAAAACACTCCAGGCATTCCAATTGCGTTGATATATTGCTGTTCCGTTATAGCGCTAAAACTCTATAAAGCAAACATTTTTTTTAAAAAAGCCGGACATCGCCCGCATGGGCGAAAAACGGCGGGAAAAAGCGCATCGGAACCGGGAGAGGAAACTGAAGACTACTTGGAAGCAGTTGACAGGTAAAACGCTTCAGCCCCGTTTCCTAAACAGAAGCGTTTGTATGTGAAATTACAAATATATTCCGGTAGGGAACCAGTTCTAAAACAGTTCTGTCTGAAATGACAAACCAGAAACCATTTGGGAACCGTTCCTCTTCTGGATTATATCGTCTGTCTGAAATTCCTCAACCTTATTCCACCATTGTTTGACAACCAGTAACTTCCAATGGGATGGATGGGGTTGCCATGGGAAGCCCTCTCAGCCCAGTTATAGCAAACTTCTACATGGAACATTTTGAAAAAACAGCTTTAGAATCTGTATCCCACAAACCTACAGTCTGGTTCCGGTATGTAGATGATACCTTTATCACTTGGACAGGTTTACATCGGGACCACGCAGCGTAGCATCCAGACAAGAATAAAAGAACATGGAAGACACTGACGATTTGGCCAACCTGAAAAATCAGCAGTGGCTGAACATAGCCTAACTCAAACAGGACACAGTATCTTATTCCAAGACACTGAAAGGCTGGACAACACATCCATGGGAACAACACATGGGAAGAAACATAAACATGAGCCTGCAGTGCGATGTGGCTGTGAAGAAAGCTAATGCAATCTTAGGATGCATTAACAGAAGCATTGTGTCCAGATCACGGGAGGTGGTAGTTCCGCTCTATTCTGCTATGGTCAGGCCTCACCTGGAGTACTGTGTCCAGTTTTGGGCATCACATTTTAGGAAGGATGTTGACAAGCTCAAGCGTGTCCAGAAGAGAGCAACCAGAATGGTGAGAGGGTTGGCACCCAAGTCTTATGAGGAAAGGCTGAAAGAGTTGGGTATGTTTAGCCTGGGAAAGAGAAGGCTTAGAGGGGACATTATTGCAGTCTTCAAGTATTTGAAGGGCTGTCATGTAGAAGATGAAGCAGATCTATTCTCTCTTGCTCAGGATTGCAAGAGTAGATCTAATTGGTGGAAATTACAAGTGAGTCGTTACCGGCTAAATATCAGGAGAAACTTCCTAACTGTAAGAATGGTCGAGCAGTGGAACAGACTGCCTCGTGAGGTGGTGGATGCTCCTTCGCTGGACGTTTTCAAGAGGAGGCTGGACAACCATCTTTCAGGTATGTTGTAGATATGTAGGGCTATTGTTCAGCTATGCTCCTGCAGAGTGCAGGGGGTTGGACTAGATGACCTGCAAGATCCCTTCCAACTCTAAGATTCTATGATTCTATGATTGAATTACCATTTCTGATTACACAGGGAAGCCATTGAAATTCATAAACGTAAACACAATTTCAACAGGAAAGAGAGCTTAAAAATAAATAGGGCATGGTTTCCTGTCCTGAAAAACACAAAATGCTCTACATCTTACAATAGCACTACAGATAAGATTAGAATTTCAACAGCCAATCCATATGCAAAAGAACATCCTCAGGAAAGCTCCTCCATTAGCATGTCACAGCCTGGGGAACCCCTACAAGATAATGACTCAGCCCTACCCTACCTTCCTGAGTAGATATAAATGACTTGCCTACCATTTTTCTTCTTACATTGACACAGAGAGTACTCCATCTTTCTGTGTTATACCTCTGAAGATGCCAGTCACAGCTGCTGGTGAAACGTCAGGTGCTACAATGCCCACAGCCATACAGCCCAGGAAATCTACAACTAATGAACTCTGGCCATGAAAGCCTTCGACAACGTATTGAACCATTTAGGTTTGGAGCACAGATAGATCTCTCTGTCTCTCTCTGTTCTACCTCTGTTGAGCTGGGCCTATCATTGGGCAGACCTGCCTCAAGTGGCAGGTTTGGAGGACAATGAAAGGGGAGAATATTCTCAGCTGTTGATTCTTATTTGATATATTTTTACCATCCTCTGTTTGCAGTTCAGTCCTCAATTACACCCTTCCAAGCCCACTGACTTCACTAGACTTAGAAGGGTGTCACTCTGTTTAGGGAGTGCCCCATTAGTCTACCTCAGGGGCCCCCAACCTTTCTGAGCCTGTGGGTAACTTTGGAATTCTGACACAACGTGGGGGGGGCGCAGCCACAAAATGGCTGCTGCACAAAGTGGAACCAGCCACAAAATGGCCACCGCATCTTAATCCTTGTGCTGGGGTGGCAGCTGCCGCCCCAGAAATGTTTTTAAAAATCTGCCCAGCCAATTAAGTCTCCAGTGGCCAATCGGAAGCCTTGCTGGGGGAAGGTGCCTACCTGGCCCCACCTAATTTCTACAAACACTTGGTGGGCCCCAGGAAAGGTATCAACGGGTGCCATGGCGCCCACAGAAGCCATGTGGTGGACTCTTGGTCTACTTATCAGTGTCTCTCAGAATGCTGCTCAAGTATAGATGGTGGGTGCTTTGGGCTCCTTACGCAGCTTTCGCACTCTGAAAGCCGGAGAATGTGTTTGCCAAGGATACCAGAACTAACAAGTATTTTTCTAAAAGTTGGAGTGAGAGAGATCAGTGTTTTGTGTAGGGTTGCCAGGTCTGGGTTGGGAAATACCTGGAGACTTTGGGGTTGGAGCCAGGAGAGGGCGGGGTTTGGGGAGGGGAGGGGCCTCAGCAGGGTACAATCCCACAGAGGCCACCCTCCAATGGAGCCATTTTCTCCAGGAGAGCTGATCTCTGTCAGCTGGAGATCTATTGTAGAAGCGGGAGATCCCCAGGCCTCACCTGGAGGCTGGCAACCATAGTTTTGTGACCTTAAGTCACAATTCAGGACATTTTAAATTGGAGACTCTGTTTTGAGAGGAGGATTTAACTCCCCCCCCCCCAGTAACGCATTTTTGTGCCTGCTTGAAAGAGCTCTGAGGGCTAACTCTGAGCCCAGTGTCTGCCTGTGTGTTTGTCCTGGGGACACCGCACTTTGGAGCTACTGGCACAGGAACTGCGCTTTGGACCAGCACACAGAATATGTCCCCTCGAAGGGGAGGGTCCGCTGAAGACGGGGGTGTATGAAGTGTGGGGGTCCAAACCTTATTTTGGGTGCAGGGGGCACTTCCTTATTCAAATATCCTTTGAAATGCAGGCCTCGGGGAAGCCCTGCGAACAGAAGCTTGTGGCATCAGAACCGGTGTTTGGACCGGGCATCACTGTATGTCACCTTGCAGGGCACAGTCTCCAGAGCGTGGGGATGGGTGCTTTGGGGTGGTCCAAATATTGTTTTGGGGTGCAGTCTGGCCCCAGTGTCTGCTTGTGTGATTGTCCTAGGGGCACTGCACTTTGGAGCAGCTGGCACCAGAACCTAGCTTTGGACCAGGATACAGCATATTTCCCCTCGAAGGGGAGAGTCCTGTGATATGTGGTGGTCCAGACCTTATTTTGGGGTTCAGAGCTTTCCAACTCACTCTCCTTAGTGTTTCTGAGTGACTACACAAATAAGTAACGAATAAGGAATGAATAAGGAAGTGCGAATAAGGAACCAACTTCAGCCTCCTAAATTTCATGTTGTCCTTATCGTCCCCCTCATAAACATTACGCTGTTGGGACTTATAAACACAGGAAAATGTTCAAGACAAAAAATGAATTCTGGACGGTGTTGTTTTTTGCCAGGATATTTCTTTTTCCTAACAGGATATAGCCTTACAAGATTTTAGATGCACGCATTTTAAAAGGCTTCAAATGTTGTTGGGCAATCTGGGAAGTTAAAACTCAAGGCACCGGGTCACATTGGGTCAAATAATGCCATGCTAAATCTGCTGTGAAAGAAGCAAATCAGAGTTCAAAAGAGAGACTTTGGCTTGTGAGTTCAAAGCATGCAGTGTTAATGGTTCGTCTAAAATTACTGACGCTTAACAAGTTATGTATTTAGCCAGGAAAAAAGTTACAGAGGAGTAAGAGATGCCAACTTGGCATGAGTGTGCATTATTCCTAGACTTTTACAGATACTAAAGGGGAACTCTGAAGGATTTCTAGGGAACAAATGCTACACAGAATGATGTAATAATATTTTAGAAGATGAATGGGTTCTTACATTCATCCAGGGCAAGAAGACTAGTTGCCGATTTTACGTTTGAGAACGAAATGAAGAAACAAAAGGCTTTGCGTGAAGGTGGCACAGTCTAGAACACTCGTCCTCTATAATAATTAAGGGCCATCAAGTTGCAACCGACGTGGCAACCCATGAAGGCTTTTCAAAGCAAGAGATGAACAGAGTTGATTCGTCATTACCTTTTTCTGCACTTAGCAACCCTGGTTCTTCTCTAGTGGTCAACCCTGCTTAGCTTCTAACCTCTGATGAGCTCAGGCTAGTCTGGACTGTTTGGCCTGCTCTAATGCTCTATGGCCATGTATATAGATCTGCTGACTGAGGACACTTCATGCATCTGAAGAAGTGGATTCTGTTCCCCAAGAGTTCAGGCCACAGTAAATCTGTTAGTCCTTAAAATGCGACAAAACTTCTTTCCCCCCCTTTTCTTTTTTTGCTGCCGCAGATGGGTGTCCTCCGAAATTTGTCTCCCAGGCTATTGTGGCTTTGAAACCCATTTTGTTCACCAATAAAATGTGTTTGCGGCAAAGTTTGCTGCATCCAGTGTTCCCTCTAAGCTGAGTTAGTGTGAGCTAGCTCACAGTTTTTTAGCTTCCGATTCACACATTTTTGCCTTAGTTCAGGAAGGATGGCTCCAGAGTAAACTAATGTATGCAGTAGCCAAATCACTCACTCACAACTTTAATGCCAGTAGCTCACAAAGTAGAATTTTGCTCAGAAGACTCCACAGCTTAGAGGAGTCTTGCATCCCTATTCATGAAAGCTGAGCGGAATATGGTTTTACCAGTATCACAATCATCTATCAGTGGGAAGAAATTATGTAACCGATGAACAATGATGTCATGCGCCCGTGATATCACCGATCACCAGTGGTGCTACTTCCTTCCCCAAGGCACACTCCAGCCAGGATTGCCAGCATCGCCTCCCCAAATGCCAAGAGATTTTCAGGGCAGTGCCTGTGGAGGGGGGAGTTTGGAGAGGATGTGACATCACTTCCACGTGACAGCATTAAGATCTAGGAATTCCCCCTAACTTGCAGTGAGGACCACAGAGACATTGGGAAATTCCTAGAGTGTTATTATGGAGGCCATTTTCTGGCTCTTGTTTTTATTCTCCTGCTCCTCAGTGCAGGCAAATGGTAAGCCTAACTCCAACGGGTAAGCTGCGTATAAGTCAAATTTTATTTTGTAACATTTGTTATTAGTCTAAACCTCCCAAATATGGTCTTCACTTCAATAAGCAATGAAAGAGACTACTGTGGCTACTTTCCCTGCCATTCCATTGATGTCCAGCCATTTTGTGAATCTTCTCTATCATCTTTGTTGATTTGGTGGCAGTACACTACTCCACTCCAGTAATCATCCCTCCATGGTTTTTATTCTTTTAGAAGGAGAAGAGAAGAAGAGATTGGATTTATACCTCACCCTTCACTACCCAAAAGAGTCTCAGAGCGGCTTACAAACTCCTTTCCCTTCCTCTCTCCACAACAGACACCCTGTGAGGTAGGTGGGGCTGAGAGAGCTCTCTCAAGAACTGCCCTTGAGAGAGCAGCTCTGAAAGAACCTGTGACTGTCCCAAGCTCACACCAGCAGCTGCATGTGGAGGAGTGGGGAATCAAACCCGGTTTTCCCAGATTAGAGTTCGCGCCTCTAACCACTCCACCAAACTGCCTTTTAGAAGTGTACAGTAAATAAATGAAGCATTTAGCACCAAAACATCAGTGTTCCTTTCCTGAAAGGATTTGACTTAGTAAGGAAGACTAGCTTCTCTGTTGATATTTACATCCCGGTCCATCCCTAAGGAGACTGGGCAGTTTACAATTACATCTCGAATAGCCCCTAAATAATTCCATGCAGAGCTCCAAAGGAGCAAGAGCTTCGATGCAGCAAGCCAGGAGGACAACGTTTGGCCACTCGTGTCGCGTTTGTGCTGGAAAGGAAGGGAATGGGGCTGGGAGATCTTTACCCCACTCTCTTTCCTACACGTTGCCTCCTGCGTAACGTCCGAGCAATTATGAGCATGTAGCTATTACCGGTGGTGCTGCCAGGACCAGACTTTGGGGCAAAAGCCCAGTCTCCAAACACAGGCTATTGCTAGTAAGTCCTAATGACCATGGTGGGACTTATGACTGAGTAAACATGTGTAGAAGAAGAAGAAGAAGAAGAAGAAGAGACTGGATTTATACCCTGCCCTTCTCTCGGAGTCTCAGAGTGGCTTACAATCTCCTTTCCCTTCCCATCCCCACAACAGACACCCTGTGAGGTGGGTGGGGCTGAGAGAACTCTTTCCAGAAGCGTCTTTGAGAGAACAGCTCTGACAGAACTGTGGCTTGCCCAAGGTCATCCAGCAGCTGCAAGTGGAGGAGTGGGGAATCAAACCCGGTTCTCCCAGATTAGAGTCCACACACTTAACCACTACACCAAACTGGCTGTAGAAACAGGTGAGCCTGTCTGAATCTTCATTCTGTGCTCTGTGTTTGACATCTTCCTCCCCATCTAAAGGCCTTCCCCCCCTCCCTCCGAATAAAAAACTCCCATTAAACCCAGTCTAAAATTAAATACACCACTGACTATTATCATCTTACGCCACCTGCACATTCATGCGCAGCCCGTGATGGTCTGCCAGTGAAATCCTGGCAGGCTGCGGGACGGAAAACAAAAGGAAGGTTTGGCCAGAAGCCTTATCTCAAATCTGTGCCGGGACTCACAGCGGGGCGCCGTGTGACTACGATGCTTCCTGGAGCAGCTTTTCTTTGTTTCTGGTTGCTGCGCGAAGAGGACAGAAAAGGGTCCTCCCTCTGCTTGAGAGCCAGTTTGGTGCAACAATTAAGTGCGAGGACTCTGATCTGGGAGAACCGGGTTTGATTCCCCACTCCTCCACTTGCACCTGGCTGGATGACCTTGGGCAAGCCATAGTTCTGACAGGAGCTGTCCTTGAAAAAGAGCAGTTTCTGTCAAGAGCTCTCTCAGCCCCACCTACCTCACAGGGTGTCTGTTGTGGGGAGGGGAAGGGAAAGGAGATCGTAAGCCGCTCTGAGACTCCAAGTGAAGGTCGGGGTATAAGTCCAATTTCTTCTTCTTCTTCTGCCCAGAGAGGAGAAGAGGCCAGCAAACACTCTCCTCGTGTGGCCTGAGAGTGCCCGGGAGCGTTGCCATCAGTCTCCCTGGGCTTGGGAGATGCTTGGCTCAGTCTTGGCGATGCCTGGGTCTCGTGAGTGAAGCCACATCTCCATTTCGTGTTTGCCGGCAGAGCTCTTTGGAAGGTACGTCCATCTGTGGAGTTGAACAAATTTAGAGTCCCAGTGGCACCTTTAAGACCAACAAAGGTTTATTCAGGGTATGAGCTTTCGTGTGCAAGGCACACTTTTGGAAAAAGTATTTTGTATGTGATCAGATTGCAGGCTTCGGCCGCAACTCTAATTCCTCCAGAGCTATTTGTTCTGGGGAGTTGCAACCAGACATGCTACCCTATCCTGGCTCACCCTGCGGTCGACCGTTCACACCACTGCTGCGTGCTCACCAGGGAGAAGGAGGGTAGGCAGCTTCTTTTTAAAAAAAACCCTCTAATGTGCACATTAGGAGTGGATATGTGGTTATGTGCACATCGCTAACTGCAAAAAAATGGCATCCAGGAACCAGAATAATCAGACTTCACCAAGCAGCTTGAGTGCACAAGGGAGAGATCAGACACCCAGAAATCCACAGTGAGACAAGTTCAATTGTAAACCCCAGACTTTATCCAGTGTTGGGAAAGTCAGGGGTGAGGACCGGGGGGGGGGGGGGAGGACGACTGTGGGACAGGAGGCAGATGTTGCTGTCTGATCATGCACTTCAAATCTGGCAGGGAGCCGCCACGACATCAGAGCAACTTACCCATCTGATTGCAGCCAGTATGTAGGCAGGTCAGTCTCAGACTAGCTTGGTGGAGCTGCCTGGCCTGGCTTCCCCTCCGTTATTCCACAAATGCCCACATTGGGAGTTGGACAGGGGCTAGTCTGGTCTATACATTTCACCCCACCCCAGGAGGGCTCCCATTTGCATTAGGGTGAGTGACTGCAGCTCCTGCCCCTGGAGATACAGTGAGCCCAGCCGCCTGGCAGCCTTCTCTGGACCCCCACTTAGCCACAGGCACATAGGCAATGGCCAGTGTTGGATCAACCAGGCAAGTGGGTGCTTGAAAATTTGTCTAGCCCCTGGTGAGTTGCACCAACTCCAGAGGTAGAGAAGTAACAGCCCCTGGGGGGGGGGAGGGACTTTGCATGAAAACAAGAAGTCCAACCCACTTTCTTCTTGGTCCTCCAGCTTCTGGAAAACACTCTTAGATATTTGCCTTTGCCCAGACGAATCAGTCTTTAAAACACAAGAAGCAAGCTTGCAATCCACACAGAATGCTTCCTCTGACTTATGTGCTCACTCCTGCCTTGTTTGTTTATTTATTTTGTATTTTTTATGTGCAAGTGTGTCCATGTGTGTGCACCTGGAACTGACCCCTACTGGGGGCCTGGAGGATATTCAGAGAGGTGGCTGAATAAAGCCTGCCCCCGCCTCCCACCTCTGGTATTCCTTGGAGATCTCCCATCCAAGTACTTGCCAGAGTCGACCCTGCTTAGCTTCCGAGATCTGACGAGATCGGGCTTGCCTGGGCTGACCAGGTCCGGGCACTCCTGCCTTATTTCTGTGGTGCAGTCGGCCAGCATGTTCAACAGAGGCAGATGAATGTCAGCTTGCTCCAACTTTCTCCCTCTTCTCCCCAGCATTCTTCTAACTTACAGAATTGGCTATCATAAGGAGCCCACTAGCCTGGACGGAGGTAGCCAATATCCGTTGGAGTACCAGATGCTGTGGATAAGCACTAGAGGAAAGCAATCCCTTGCCGATCCAGCTGTGAGTTCCCCGAGGTGTCTGGCAGGCCCCTTCTAGAGCAGAACGGAGGAGGAGGAGGAGCAGCAGAAGAAGAAGATTGGATTTATACCCCGCCCTTCACTCGGAGTCTCAGAGCGGCTTACAAACCCCTTTCCCTTCCCCTCCCCACAAGAGATGTGAAGGCCCGGAAAAAAACCGGAAAAATTCGGGGGGAAAACGGGTTTTTTCCGTTTTTTTCCTGAAGCCTTTTTTGTTTTTTCCCGAAAAATTGGAAAAATTGAAAAAAGAAAAGAAAAGAAAAGAAATTGATTATGGAACGTTTTATTTTAACATGATGAATAAAATATTTTACAAACTGAACTCTCCAATGCAAGAACAAGATGCATTTCTTCCTTTAGGAGGTGCGATTGTCAGAAGAAAATAAAAAAGTTTCAGTTTTGTTTTTGCATGTGGGTGGGTATTCTGTTTGTAATAATTGTTTGGATACACTATATTTTTAATATGCTAGTTGTGATAATTTCATGCCAAGTAAAAATGTCCATAGTCATATTTTATGTTCCTAAAGTAACAGAATGACTTTCAATCTAGAAAACAAAAGAAATGCTAATGTAGCATTTTTTTCAATTTTTCCGAAAATTTCCGTTTCCCCCCGGGCTGAGAGAGCTCTGACACAAACTGCTCTTTTTCAAGGACACCTCTGACAGAACTATGGCTTGCCCAAGGCCATCCAGCAGCTCCGAGTGGAGGAGTGGTGGAATCAAACCCACTTCTCCCAGATTAGAGTCTGCGCACTTAACCACTACACCAGACTGGCTCTCATTGGACAAGATGGTTTTGTTTGGATGAGGCAGTCCTTATGCCCTGCTGCGCCCCTCCCCTTGGGGACAGTGAGGGAAACAGGGAGGATAAATGAATACTGCACTGCTAAGCTGGTGTTCACCTGTCCAGTCTGCTGCCTCTCAAGGCAAGAAAGGAAGGGGGAAAGGGCGGGAGAGACATTGATCAAAAATTCTATCCAAAAGAACCCATGGCTTCCCCTAAAAGACAGGCTGTGCAGCATGCAAGCAAGCACATGACTGCTGTTGTCAACAAACATCGGTACTGTACATCACAACTATTAGTAATAACACACAGCACACTGACACCCGCAACTGAAAAGCACCAATAGGGTTGACATAGAAACGGAGGAAATTGTTACAGATATCATGTTCGCTCGGTTACGGATACCAGTGGAGAGTAAATGATGGAGACTCACTCCCCGCCCTAGTACCCAGGCCACCCCGCTGCAGTGAGTGACTCCTCTCTTCCCCCTTTCTGTGAGCCATGCTGGATTCGGCACAGAGATGTCACTTGGTCGGTGCGTGCCAAGTCAATAAAGACCATCTGAGCAGCATCAAAAAGCCTGAAATTGTGCACATAACTCATGCCTGTCCCTGCCTAACCTGATGTCAGGTGGCTGTTATGTAGCGCCGGGCCGATGCTTCACCTCTCCCAGGTGCAGTAATTCCTCATTACTCTTTTGATGGGCTATCACAGAGGGTCTTGGTCCCGGATCATCCGAAGACACCTGGCCGCGTGCAGAAGGCGAGACAGCGGGAAGAAATGTGCTCTTGTGTGTATGAGCCTGCCGTCTCAGTCCCACTCAACAGCAGGGTGGCCTTTCCCCCTTCTGTTCGGAGGGTATCCGTGTTGGTCTGCAGTAAAGCAGTTCTATTTGAGTCCCAGAGCACCTTAGAACCCAACATGAGTTGCAGGGAGAGTCAGAGGTCTGACAAGAGCAATGCCCCCTCACAAATGTGCCCTGCCCTCTCAGGGATGCCAGATCCCCCCCCCACACACACGCAGCAGAGCCTGCTGCTGGTGGGCAGGCAAAGTTTGAGAAGCCAGCTGCGGAAGCAGGAAGACCCAGCAAGGACACATGGCAGCCACCCTTCTCCCTCCCCTCCGCTGCCACCACCTGCACCAGGACATTCTCATTTTCTCTGCCTAGAAAAGGCACCAAGCGCCGTCACACTCATTTACCAGAGACCATCACTTCACTAGCTTGTGCGTTAAGCTCTCCCCCCCCCCCCCCCCCCCCCCGGGGCTTAAACCCCCCCCCCCCCCCCCCGGCCTCCCTCCATAAGACTGAACTGGCAAGGCACACACACAGACTCTGAGGAAGAAGCCAGGGTGCAGTGACCAACTGCCACTGGCTCTCAACATCTGAGTGCTGCCACTGAGAGCCAGTTTGGTGTAGTGGTTAAGTGCGCGGACTCTAATCTGGGAGAACCAGGTTCGATTCCCCACTCCTCCAGTCATAGCTGCTGGATGACCTTGGGCAAGCCATAGTTCTGTCAGAGCTGTTCTTGAAAGGGCAGTCCTCAAAAGAGCTCTCTCCGCCCCACCTACCTCACAGGGTGTGTGTTGTGGGGAGGGGAAGGGAAAGGAGTTTGTAAGCCGCTCTGAGACTCCGAGTGAAGGGCCGGGTATAAATCCAATCTTCTTCTTTGAAGCTTCCCCCATCTCCTTTTCCTCCTCATCTTCCTATCTTGTAAGCTCCAGGCCACCGCTCATCTTGCCCACTTCCCTCCTTAACTCCCCTCTCCCCCGTTAGGAGTAGCACGCCCACCAGAATGCCCTTTAGTCACAGAGGAGGTGAGTTGGCGATTGCTAATGGAGGGATTTTTAGTGATGCGTTGGAAGGTGTTCTATCATGTGCTCTCTCTCACTTGCCTTAAAGATATAGTGCAGCATGGTGTTCTTCATGGTTGCAAATGGGGCATATTTAGCAAGCCCTTTGGAGAAAGTGGGAAGGGTCTGTGACCCAGTACTGTCTTGGTTCTCTGGTTGGCTTCCAGGAGGGAGGTTGGAATGGATGGGGAGGGGTGAGCGTCACCCTCAACGTCACCAGTCTTCCAAGTTATGTAGGCAAGTCAGGGGTGGGGGGTTTTGCCATTCCTCCCCACTGCTGGTATTTGCCCCTCTAACAAAAACTTTCTGGCTATGGGGCTATTGTTAAGGGTAAGGAGGTGGCGGCGACTGCAAGCATGGACGGCTTCGAGGGAATTAGATAAACATACGGAGCAGAGGCCCATCAGTGGCTATTAGCCACAAGGTATAGATAGGAACAGGGCCTTTTTTGTAGGAAAAGCCCAGCAGGAACTCATTAGCATAATAGGCCACACCCAACAGCGGAAACTCATTAGCATATTAAGCCACACCCCAGACATCACAGCTTATGAGCATATTAGACCACACCCCCATGTTACCACACTCACCTTTTCCTCCATTCCTGTGCGTTCCTGCCCAAAAATAGCCCTGGATAGGAACTCTCAGTCTTGGGCTAGTGATGCTCTGTATTCTTGGTGCTTGGAGGGGGGG
>NW_015169176.1:574031-613956 GCF_001447785.1 Gekko japonicus
CAACAGTGGGAGGGCTTCTAGTGTCCTGGCCCCACTGCTGGACCTCCTGATGGCACCTGGTATTTCTGGCCACTGTGTGACAGAGTGTTGGACTGGATGGGCCATTGGCCTGATTCAACATTGGCGTCCCTTATGTTCTTAACTTATTACTGCCTGGTCTCTTCATTCCCTGTGCTACACATACAGTCACAGTACAGGAGAAACTGGGTTTTCTCATCCACTGTAACACAGACCAAAAAGCTCGTGGTACCATTCAGAAGTTTCAAGGGAAGGGAGCGTTTCCACTGTGGTAAATAATTTGATTATCCAACTACCGGGCGGGGGGGAGAGGCCTGTTTTGGAGACTGCCTCGGGAGGAATACAAGCCCTGGTGCCCTCCTAGATGAAAAAGACCTCGGAGTAAAAGCCGGAAAGTTGAGTGTTGATGTTTCATGGGATCTTTGATCAACCATTATAGTAATGATTATGCACCCTGTAAATTGATAATAATATGGCTCCCTCTAGGTGTACGCGCTCTCTCTCTCTCTCTCTCTCTCTCTCTCTCTCTCTCTCTCTCTCTCTCTCTGGCCTCCCTCCCTCCCTTTTGAAATCTCTCTCTGATGATGATTTTGGCTTTCCAGCAGCTGATGATGGAGAGTCCCTCTGAAGTCCCTTCTAATCCCAGGGCTCCAAACGCCAGCCGGGTGCCCCCCACCTTTTCAGCCCCCAACGCACAGGGCACCGCAAAGTGCTCTCTCTCTCTCTCTCTCTCTCTCTCTGAAGTATCTTCATCTCTGTCTCCCTGAAAACAAGCTTGGCTAAAGAGGCCTCTTTTATCCACTCATTATCCCTTTACCGTAATAAGCTCAAACAGAGAGAGACTTCAAAGTGCCGGGCCAAGTTGGATTCTAATTTGCGACTGGGATCGGCTGTGTCGTGAAGCCGGAGAAGGGGGCGCGAAGACACTATCTGAAGAGTTCTACCTCACAGACATCTGGTCAGACTGAGATGCAGCCTGCAGTGTTTTCTTTCTGAGTTTTTGGAGGGGGAGAGCCTTCTGTCACACTCCCCACCCCCGGTATAACAAGGGTGTAGTCCCCTCAGCTCCACCACTCAGATCGGGTCTGGCGAAAATCTGCCAGCCAGTGGGACATGTATTGTTGAACTTCCCCGCCACAGGCCTCTGTTGAAGGTCCACTCGTATGAGCTGCAGGCCTCTGCTGTGTAGCTTCATTAATGAGAGCTGTAATTAAAGGGACCAGATTGGAAGGAGGGGGCATGGGTCCATTCAGTGTCATAACCATGAGGTAAATTGTTCGCAGAGAAGCCAAATTCTGCCACTTGAATAAATGAACAGAGCAGAAATGGTTCAAGTCCAGCATTTCCCCCTATGCTCCGCCATGACGACTTCACACACGTCAGCAGGGGCATCTGCTGGTGCCAACTTGCAAATGGGCAAAATCAAGAATTGCAAATGGGTAAAAATCAACAACTGCAAATGGGCAACATCAACGACTGCCCGTACACGTGCTTTCTCTGTTGGGGCCTCCACCTTACGGAATGGCTGCCCGAGGAGCTCACCCTCTCCTGGCTTTCTGCAAATGGTGCAAAATGGAATTATTCAAGGGGGCTTTTCTGCACAGGTGACAAGAGTTACAGTGTACAAAATGGATTCAGGTGGGGGTAGCCGTGTTGGTCTGAAGCAGCAGAACACAGTTCAAGTCCGGGGGCATCTTCAAGACCAACAAAGTTTTGTTCTGGGTATAGGCTTTCGTGTGGCACTGGACTCTAAACAGTGTACCAAATGGTACACAAACTTACTTGGATAAATTATTACAGACTGTGTTCTGTACTGCTGTGCATACTGCTATGTGTATACTGCTATGTATAGCTTATTGTAAGTAGGACCCTAATTATGTAATTTCTGTACCACTTAATGTGTCATGTCAATAACTACACAATGCCTCAGTTCTTTCTGGTGGTTCCAGACTTCTAAAATCCAAATGTGGTGATTATTGAATGTCCCATTGTGTTGACTGTACTGACTCAGTAGTTACAGTCTGCCTTGAGTCCCCGTTAGAAAGGCAGGCTATAAATAACGTAAATAAAGAAGAGAAGAGATTGGGGTTATACTCCACCCTTCACTCGGAGTCTCAGAGCATCTTACAAACCCCTTTCCCTTTCCCTCCCCACAGCAGACACCCTGTGAGGTAGGTGGGGCTGAGAGAGCTCTTTCGAGAACTGCTCTTTCAAGGAGAGCTCTGAAGAGTTATGGCTTGTCCAAGGTCATCCAGCAGCTGCAAGTGGAGGAGTGGGGAATCAAACACAGTTCTCCCAGATTAGATAGACAGACAGACAGATAGATAGATCTCAGGTGGTACTAATTGTCACCTTGGTAAGCACAGGAATGTTCCCAAGCTTGTGTCTGCCAAAGTAAAAATGAATATAATGGGTAGTAGGGGCATTTCTGAGATTTTGTTGAGACAAGTAAACTATAAATTTGTCAAGGGGATTAACAGGTGGGAGGAGCACTTACCCTTTCTTGCACCTGTAGATTTTGCCTTGCTCTTCTAGGTCCTTTGCATTCTTGGATGATGGCAAATGCAAGTTTAGAACACTTGCCATTCCCTCTCTTCACCTCACACAGGCCCATGTTCAGTTGGGGGGGGGCGGTGGGGCACATGCTCTAAAAAAGCTCGGAGGAGGTGTCTGCGGAGAGCCTGGCACGAAGGCCAAACGGGGAGCTGTTCACTGAAGTATTTTTTGACTCCTGCAGATTTTCATACAGAGCCTTGTAAATGACGGCACTGCACTTTACTCAACTGTAGATTCCTCACCTGGCATGGTTAGAATGTCAGACAAGGACCAAAAGAGACTTGGGTTCACCCCCCCCCCCCATTGCCGCAGCCATGAGGCTTCCTAGGTCAGTCACAAGTCACACTCTCTCAGTCAAACCATCCTCACAGGGTCGTTGTAAGTGGAGAAGGGGTCACGCTCATGTATACTGCCTTGATCTGCTCAGAGGTAGGCCGGAATGAAAATTAAATGAAAATGCCTCTGCACTACCAATTTCATCCACTGTTAAGTTTACAAGAATATTACCTTTTTAAAACTCTGTATTACTGTTTTTCACCCCAAACATGCTATTCCCTACAGTGCTGGCAAAGCTTCAGCCAAAGATCGGGATGGGAGAGAGCCAGCCATTTCTCCTCAGGGGGACAGCTTTGACCCTGGGACGTCCAGGTGTTCCACTTAAAAATGCCCCAGGGAAACGACTACCCGGTCTTGCGTTGTTGAAGAACTTCTGTCCCTCTTCCACGTTAGAAAGCACGTTGAAAAGCAGGATATGGTAAAATCAAGCATAAACAAACATAAACATAAAATAAACAAGGACAATAGATGTTATGTCTTATCTGTATAACATCACATGTAAAGCTTCAGTCCATGGCAAGGATTGTAATCTGAAACAATTCTATTGGCTGCTATATTAAATTACCCAATCAGAAAGCAGAGAAATATTCAGGAGGAAACTAATCTGATTGGTTGTTATCTTTGTAATATCATTGGTCCTTAACTGTTCTAGGGCGTGGCTACTCCAGCCCGGGATAGTTTAAAAGGCTGAATCACTCCATTGTTTGTGTTATGTGTTCTCTGAATGTTCTTGTTTACTTCTAAAGCTGAATCACTTTTTGATTAAGAGAGGGCATTGAGTTCCATACTTAACAATAGAGTTGCATCAAAATATGAGATGGCCGCTGAAACGCCAATCCATCCTGAAACCGGTTTCTTCCTTCCCTGTAATTAAAAAAAACCCTTTACTTAAACATCTTTCTCTTCCGAACACTTTCTTTTGGAGGGATTAGGGTTGCCAACCTCCAGGTGAAGCCCGAAGATCTCCAGGATTTATAACCTCTCTCCAGATGACAGAGATCAGCTCCCCTGCAGGAAATGGCTGCTTTAGAGGGAGGACTCCCACGAAATCTCCACTGCTGAGGTCCCTCTCTTCCCCCAAACCCAGCCCTCCCCAGGCTCCACCCACGAAATCTCCAGGGATTTCCTAAACTGGAGTTCAGAGCTTTCAGACTGTCCTCAGTGTTTTTGGTTGAATTCATGAATAAGTCAGGGATAAGCACTTCTCGTGTCCTGCTGCAGCTCCAAGACAACTGCACAGAGAAGGGCCTTAAGGAACCCCCTAATTCACTGCTTGTGGGATGGCCATGAGGATAGATAGCTTTAGAGGGGGATTAGACAGATTCATGGAATGGTGGGGTGTCCTTCAGGGGTTGCTAGCTGTGGTGATGTGAGGGAACCACCACATTCAAGGTCAGGAAGCCTCTGGATGCCAGTGCTGGGGGCACCATCAAGGAGAGGCCTCGCCCTCTGTGCCCTGTGTGGTGGCCCTCCGGGGCAACTGCTTGGCCAATGTGTGAAAAAGAATCATGGACTTGATGGGCCACTGGTCTGATGCAACAAGGCTCTTCTTATGTTCTAAACGGCTTCTGCCTCTCTCTGTTGTAGAATTCTACAACATGCAACCAGGGCTTTCTTTGTAGAAAAAGTCCAGCAGGAACACATTAGCATAATAGGCCACACCCAACAGCAGAAACTCATTAGCATATTAGGCCACACCCCTGACAGCACCACTCATTAGCATATTAGGCCGCACCCCCATGTTACCAGACATGTGGTCATCCAGCCACACGCACCTTTTGCATCTTATTCTGTTTACCTTGTTTGTTGTCAAAACCCAGAGCTTTTTTTGTAGCAGGAACTTCTTTGCATGTTAGGCCACACACCCCTAATGTAGCCAATCCTAATGAGTTTCTGCTCTTGGGTGTGGCCTATTATGCTAATGAGTTCCTGCTGGGCGTGGCCAACTCAGGAGCCAGCTGGAACTCCGTTCCTGTGCGTTCCTGCCCAAAAATAGCCCTGCATGCAACCATGCAAAGCTTTAAGCCTCTTCCAAAAGTGGTTTTTGAAATCCAGAGCAGTTGATTGTGCTGCTACTGGCCTGATCCCTGGGAATATCCAAGCTCTTACTTATTCGAAACCCTTTCTTCAGCTAGATGCGGTGGTTTCCCAAACACACCGCTCTGTTCCTCTCTTCCTCTCCATTCCACTCTCTCTCTCTTTTTTTTGGGGGGGGGGGTTGTTTTGAATCGAATCCACATGGCCATGAAAGTCCTGGCTTCCATTTGCACATGGCACAGAAAAACACATTCTGGAATTTCATTTCCTGCGGACCGATCAAAAAGGAACAGGGAGGGAGGAGCGGAAAGGGCCGAGAAAGGCAGGTAACGAAACAGAGAGCCGAGAAGCAACTAGATTACACCAATTTTTTTTTTTTAAAGTAGAAACCCAGGTGCAGTCCGTCAAGCACCGCTACTGTGCGCTGTTCAAGCAGATGTCTTTATGTAAAGTGTGTTCTGCCTCCCCACCCCCTTTGTATGCTGGCGCACCAAGGGCTAGGATGAGAAACAATATAAATTAATATCCATTGGAATGACAGCTGTTTGTGTCTCACATTGCTGGGGACCCGTGCCTTAGAACTCGAAGCGATTAGCAGTAGCGGTGGAGTGGGATATTTGGGGTATTAATTGCAGGCGTGCAACTGCTCTTCCTTTTATTATTTTTTTCCCTCCCAGCCAAAGGACTGGTCTTCTTAGCCCCCCACCCCCAGACATACATTGTTGGCAAACTCTTTGAAAATATTTGAGTCTGGTTGGGGGGAAACCTGAACTCCTGAGGGTGCCAATGATGCTTTGATGCAATCAGCACCTTTGAATTCTGCTGTAACGCAAGAAAGTGGGGGAGAAAGATTTCAAATGTCCAAAACGAGGGATGAATGAGATCTGATCAGCCATTCTTTCTTCGAGCTCAATTGTGTAACTATGCGATTTTTTTAAAAAATGATTGTACCTATATAGCCATAAAGAGATCTTTAATTTTGTTTTGTTCCTTAATTATCTCTCTTCCCCGCACCCCGGTAAAGCAATAAGGTACTTGTCAGATGAGTGTCCAATTAGTAGCTGTAATGAGTTACAGTAATATGACGGCTGCTTCCATTCCAATTCCTTAGCAACTGTAATTGCGGGGACAGACTGCCTGTTTCTTTTGCCCTGAGAAGAAGTTGAGTTACATCGAGTAATGTTTTTTAATGGAAATACTAATGGGCTGAACAGTAAAATTCAGCTGGTCAATGAACCCCACCATAGTATCGGTGCTGGCAACCGACGACTGACCACGTGCTCCACACTCTGAAAATTCCCCTCTTTGTATTAGAACTATTGTGCCATACAAAGATCAGTCTTTAGGATGTGGAAATCAATAGGGAAGGACCAAAGGGAGTCATGTAGGACAAGCAACTGCTCGAAGATTAGACTATCCAGTCACCACCCAGTCACAGGTCATCCCGACTTTGGATGCCATAAGCAAAGAGCAAATGAAATGCAGGCAAACTTTGATTGAAATCGGTCCAGTGTTGCGAGCCACAGAGACATGTTTTAGGTCCAGAGCTGTCCTGTGGCCATCCCTTGTCCTAAGGACATAAAGGTTAGGGAGAAGATCAAATACAGTATACAATAGTACAGAACAAGTGTAGGCCTATGATACTCATACGCACCCCACTTTCCCACTGGATTTCCACCTAGCGCGACTTCCAGGCCTGTGCCTCCACTGCCTGCAGGCCCAGTGCAACTCCCGAGCTGCGCCACCAGCGGCAGCATGCCCAAAATGGCTCCCGGGCTGCAGGAGTGGCAGCATGACTGGTACGGCTCCCGGGATGTGCAGCTCCTACTGGGCCAGCACAGAGCCCTGGGTTGCACAGCCACTGCTGAACTCAGCATGGCTCCTTGGTGCCGCCACCAAAGGTAAGAGTGTTCCTTGTGCTTGCACAGAAATCGCTCCTTTACTTTTGGGGGGATTTAACCTCCCATGTTCATTTCTTTTATTCTCAGATTTTTCTGCAAACCTGGGGAGTGCGGCAGTGCCCCAAGTTTGCTGGGAAATCTGTTTTGCCCCCATGTGGCCCCGATCCATAGATTTAGCTATCCACCGATGGGGGCAAGGGGGGCTATTAGAATATAAGATTTATATGCCGGGTAATTGTGTAGTAACAAGCTCTGCAGTGACAAGCTCCACAGAATAATTTTTGAAATATTAAATCACAAATCAGTGTCTTCTCACCACTCAAAGAACGTTTCCACATTTGGATGTCAACAGTGTGTTCATTTGTAGTTAGAGTTGCCAGCTCTGGGTTGGGAAATACCTGGAGATTTGGGGGTGGGGGTGAAGAGGGTGGGGTGGGGTGGACCTCAACAGGGTACAGTGCTGTAGAGTCCACCCTCTAAAGCAGCCATTTTCTCCAGGCAAATTGATCTTGGTCGTCTGGAGATCAGTTGTAATACTGGGAGATCTCTAGGCTCCACCATCTCTTCACCCCATCTGAATGACACTGTAGGGTTGCCAAACCTGTTTATTCCTGCGGCGGGGGGCTCCCGGACGGCGTCCCGGTCGTGCGCGCATGCACGAAGCCCGCACACACCACATGCACGTCACCCGCATGTGACGTGATGACGCCGGGCACGCTGGGGGTGGGTCCACAGCCATTTGAGGGGAAAACTCTATGTTTTCCCCTCAAATGGCTGTGCCCCCCCCCCCCCGGGCCTGGGAGGATGGCTGTAACACCGGCAACACTGTGAGGGATTCCCTCAGAAGTATCAGCAGTGTGGTGAAAAACCCTGACCTGGATAGCCCAGGCAAGCCCAATCTTGTCAGATCTCAGAAGCTAAGCAGGGTCAACCCTGGCAAGTACTTGGAAGGGAGACCTCCAAGGAATAGCAGGGCCGGGATGCAGAGGCAGGTACTACCAAAGCCACCTATCTGAAATGTCCTAGCCCCACTAGGGGTCACCAGAAGTCACCATAACTTCCAAGCTCACAAGCACACACACAAACACCAAAAAAACAAAAACTGTGGGGTGAAAGGGTGGTACGGTGGCCTGAATTTAGTACTCCCTCCGATCCCTGTTGCTGACTGGGTCCATTCAGTTTCCATGCTGATACTGCTCTGCAACTTAGCTATTTCTTACTTACTTATGTTTATTAGCTTCTATGACCAAGGTCTTAAGCTAAATTATCAAACATGGATACTTATAGCTATGGCCCCGTTTCACACGGAGAAGTTGCCACGCTAAAGACACAAATGACAGGTGGATTTTCAGTGCACGATCACACCGCAACATCTGGGAAGTGTAGTGCACCGGTGGCTAACCCGTGGCTCCCTGCCGAAGATGCGGAGTAAAAAACTACTGCAGAAAGCACACTAGTTTCTGGAAACTGCAGGGCAGGGGCGGGCGTCTGATCGCGTTTACGCTTGAATCCCGTGGCATCTGGCGCCCGTCCATGTCCTGTCGCAAACCGGATGGGGTTTTTTTAGTCTCCACAGGATGCGCCCAGATGCCCAACGGCGCATGGGCAAACGTCGGAGAGGGGGGAAATTCCCATTTGCCATGGAAGCGGTGCCTAGCGATTGCCAGTGTGATTGCGCCGTGCTGCTTCTTTGCCGCACTTCAGGATAGCCGTGTGATTGGCACCTAATGGCCTAACTACGGGAACTCGACGGGACGTGTGATCGGGCTGCCGCGCTTTGCTTTGCCATGCTTCCCCCCGTGTTTTCCGGCCCATGTGACCGGGGCCTATTTCAAATTTTAATAGAACCATTATAACACTATAGCTTGTGTGTGAAGAAAATGGCAAACAAAGGAAGAGACTCAACGAGTCCCCACAGAAACTGCCACGACCACAACTCCGAGAGCCAATGTGGAGTCACTGCAGAGCAGGCGTGGCAAAACAGAAAGGAAAGTGTACGGATAACTCCCACACGCGGAAGCTCTGTCATCAATATCCATGGTTCTGTATTCGCAACAATGGCAAAAGCAACACGGTGAATCTTCGTCATTTGGAATCAGCATGAGCAAAGCCCCTCAGAGAACAGCCACAAGGAGAGCGGGAGAAGGCACTGAGGTATATAATTTCTAACTCTGTTTCCACACACCTCAAGGTACATCAGGTCTGTGAGAAATGAATTTGCCACTCTCGGGCTCTGAGAGAGGAGTGCGAACACCATGAACAACAGTCACACTCTGTGCAGCACTTCTGATTCTGTGGGGAAGAGAATAGGTAGAGGAAAAAAGAGAAGTTTTTTTTTGTATCTGTGTTATGTATGTGTACACAAAATTCTCCGTGATGGCTCACAGCTGTTTTGCTATGGACTTGAGAGGAAACAGAAGGGAATCCTATGCTGTGGGCGAGATCGGCTTTGAAATGATTTGACTCAGGGGGAAATATTGAAAGGCACAGGTATGTTTTCCTGGGAGATGAGGACTTCTGGCCATTTTCTTGGGTGCTCCCCTCTCCAATATAGGCTGGATGATGTCCTTGTTTTTGTCTCTCTCTCTCCCTCCCTCCCTCCCTCCCTCTCACTGTAAATCTACTGATAAAGCCATAAGGCAGTCACAGGAGGGTGTTTTTCCTTTCTAAATTTGGCAGTCATCACAAACCCAGAAACGCAGCCACTCAGTGCCAATTTCTATTTGTCCCCAACCAACATATTTTAAAGCTTTTGGGCAGCCTCCCAGGCAGACAGCAGGAGTAATAGGTTGTGAATCCAAAGCCTTCCCAGAATGTGTCCCCTGCTAGATGAACTCCACGGATTCCCGCGAGTTCCCTAATTCCAAGGCCGGTTCACATTCAAAATGGGATGTCTGGCAGCTGACTTGACAGGAAGGGAGGGTGTGTGAGGGTGACGAGAGACCGTACAGTGGTTCATGCTTCCAGTGTTGTGTCTGGGATGATTCACTGGGACGTGCAGATCTTCACTGGACAATGAGAGAGGGCTAATTTACCAAGCATTTCTTTCTTTATGAGATCTCCCGCAAACTCTCCTTCACCTAGGCTCAGCTGCAGGTTCTTTCTCCGCCCCCCACCCCCACTGTAGTTTCCAAGAGGAGGGTGCTTGAGTCTTCCTTCAGAGCTGGGGGTGGAACTTGCAGCTATTGTCTAAGGCAGGGATGATAAGACTTCCATGATGGAATAAGCTTAGCCAAGGCTGCAGTCACACCCACGAAATAATCCACTTTCAATGCACTTTCCAACTAGATTTTGCCAGTCCAGGCCCATTCTGCATCTAGCATCCGCTCCGTTGTTTTACCAAACCCACAGTGGAACAGGAAACGATGCGACTCAAAACCACATTCAAATACCCCGGGCCAACACCGTACTGACTGCAGAGTCACCCCAGAACTGCCATAAAATGGCCATAAATCTATGCAATAAAGGTAAAGGTTTCCTTTGCTCAAAAGCCAGTCGAATCTGACTCTAGGGGGCAGTGCTCATCTCCGTTTCCAAGCCGAAGAGCCAGCGCTGTCCGAAGACGTCTCTGTGGTCATGGGGCCGGCATGACTAGATGCCGAGGTGCACAGAACACTGTTACCTTCCCACCGAAGTGGTACCTATTTATCTACTTGCAGTTTCTTCCTTTCGAACAGCTAGGTTGGCAAGAGCTGGGACCAGAGATGGGAGCTCACTCCATCATGCGGCACTCGGGTCTCGAACTACCGACCTTCCAGTCTGCAGTTCAGCATCTTAACCTGTGAGCCATCACTATGCAGACGGTACCATAAAACCGAGAGTCTATGCAGACGGTACCATACAACCAAGAGATCAAAGGAAGTGAAAGTGGCATGCAATTAGGGTTGCCAGGTCCCCCGGTGTGGGGGGGTGCCCGCTCGATGGGCCCCTTACCCACCGGGGGAACCCCACCCCCGAAGTGCCGGAATCGTGGCGACGTGCCCAGCATGATGACGTCACCTGGAGGTGATGTCATCACGCGGGGCACGTTGTGGGGGGGGGGATGCACTTTCATTCAAGGCAAAACTCTATATTTTCCCTTTGAATGATAGTGGTCCTGCCCCCAGCATGCCCGACGTGATGATGTCACTTCTAGGTGATGTCATCATGGTGTGCGCGCTTTGCGTGCGCGCCAAAGAAATCCCAGAGAGGGCCAGGACTCCGCCACTGCAGCTAAAGGTTGGACCTGGCAATCCTACATACAATGTAGAGGGGAATTTCTGTTCCGACGTGGGTTTGGTAGAACAGCGGAATGAATGCCTGATGGAGAATGGGCCATGGTAAAATCCAGTGGGAAAGTGCACTGAAAGTGGATTGAAAGTGGATTATTTAGTGTGTGTGACTGACTGCAGCCCAAGTGGCTCCTGGTAGACCTGCAGACTTGGGTCAGAATAATGGATTAGACTTGCTTCTGAGCAGGTCTTGAGTCAGAACAATGATGTAAGCTTTCTTCTGACTACCAGTGGTGCTCCAGGAAATGACTCACCAGGAGCGTCCACAGTTGTTTAAAGGGCCAGCCTTCCTCTGGTCTGAGGCTAGGCTTACCAAACGCCGGCGGGGGAAGGTTCTGAAGTGGACTCCACTTTTAAACATTGTACAGTTTGGGACCCACTTCTAAATGTTCTGGACTTTTCGGGACCCAGTTGCACAGTAACTCCACTGTACTTTCTCCATTGCCATCATACAAAATAGTAAGTTATCACTGAACAGTTTTATACTGTATTTTCATATGCTTAATATTTCCAAATATATAGCACAGGGATTGCCAATATGGTGGCCATGGGCCTCCAAACCTTTCCTGGTACCTGCGAAGTGTTTTTAGAAAGTGAGCAGAACCAGGTGATGCTAAACAATATGTTAATTTAAAAAGTCATCCTGTTAAGCAGAGCTTCCACCTCATATGTTGAGACTTGCCATTAGAGCTTTGTATGACCTCACTCCTTGGCATTTGTGGTTGTCTCCACCTGTTGTGGCAGCCATTTTGTGGTTCGCTTCACTTCTTGTGGCAGCCATTTTGTAGCTGAGCCCACCACTCTCTATCAGAATTCCAAAAATTGCCAACAGGCTCAAAAAGATTGGGGATCCTGCATTACTGAGAAACAAGCTATATTTGCTGGCTGTTTTGAAGACACAATCCCAATTTTACCATCGGGTCTCATCTCCCAACTCACTATTTATTCTCCTTCTCTTTCTTGCAAGTCAATCACGACCCACTTTTGGGTCCTAACCCACTGTTTGAGAGCTAATAGTCTAAGGGAAGGGAAGCAAACTCCCAGTTTGGTGCTGTGGTCATAGTGGATGGGTTAGGATCCGGGAGACCCAGGTTGGAGCCCCCACTGTCACAAAAGCTTGCTGGGTAATTTTGGGCCACTTTCAGTGTAACTTTGGCCCACTCTCACAGGGTTCTTGAGTGGATACAATGGAGCATGGGAGAATGATGTAAATTACTTTGGGTCCTCATTGGGGAGAAAAGTGGGCTATAAGTAAACAAAATCTGGAGCGTTGCTTAGGGCTAGTGCCTCTGTAGTCCCAGTCCTCCACATGCAGCTGCTAGTTTGACCTTGGGTCAGTCACAAGTTCTTTCAGAGCTGTTCTCTCAAGAGCAGTCCTCAAAAGAGCTCTCTCAGCCCCTCCTACCTCACAGGGTGTCTGTTGTGGGGAGGGGGAGGGCAAGGAGATTGTAAGCCGCTCTGAGACTCCTTTGGGTAGTGAAGGGTGGGGTATAAATCCAATCTCTTCTTCTCCTACTACTACTGTCCTTTGAAGATAATCACTAGAAGACAAGATCCCAGCACCACCTTTTGGTAAAGCAAGGGTCGAGGGGAGGCGGGGAGTCATTTTGGCCACCCGGTATTTTCCTCCCCTATTCTGCCATCCACTTCACTTGAGCTCCCAACATGTCCATGTGTGGGGGACACACTTTACTACTAGAGTTTCACCCCCTGGCATTATGATTAGGGCTGCCAAGTGGGGGCGGGTGGCGGGTAAACCCCCGCTTTGGGGGCCCAATTCCCGCTGCTGCAGAATCGGGCCCCGGGGGGAACTCTGCCCCCCGAAGCGCAGCGTGGCTGCATCACCAAAGGTTGGGGTTTCAGGTTGGGGTTTCCTTTGGCCACCCGGTATTTTCCTCCCCTATCCTGCCATCCGCTTCACTTGAGCTCCCAAAATGTCCATGTGTGGGGGGCACACTTTACTGCTAGAGTTTCACCCATGCTCTACGTCGTGCGTCACTTCCTGTGCGTCCCTAGGCAGCTCCCGGACCGAAGCAACGCTCCCCCACCGGTGAGTCAGAACGACTTGGCAACCCTAATTATGATGTCACTTCCAGGTTGCACCAGAAATGATGTCATTGCACGAGAGATGCCGAATGTCCCCCCTTCCAACCCCCCCCCAATATGTTCCTACCTCCAAACTCTCCTGCTGGTTACTAGGCCACAACTGTTTTCTAACTTTAGTGGCAGGAGTGGACGGGAATGTGAAAACAGCTCTTGAATAAGCTAAGCCGCGTGGCCCCCTGAGGCGTTACCATTGCCGATGAAGGACCTGAACCAAGTGGGCCCTGAGACCCCGACAGGGTTGCTGAGGCATGGCTCCTGGCATGGCTCCTGGCCACTTCTAGCTTCCCCTCAGCCTCGCTTTGTCTTCCCCCATCGGCTCCCTTTGCACAGCTTCCCTCCTTTGTTGTGCTCTGTATCTCCTCCAGTCCTCATATGTCCCCCGTTCTCTGGTACTTTGTCTTCCTTGATACTCAGGGACACTCTGGTAACAATCCATCTGAATCTCTGTTTCTTTGTTTTGGCAGCGCCCAGTCCCTGTTTTGCTTTGGTCCCTGGCTTCCGTTACTCACCCCCCTGACACAACCTTGAACTCCCCTCACCCACCTGGGGGGGGGCTTCCCAGCTGCCACTGCTGTCTCCACTCCTGCTCCCAAACTCTCCCCAACTGCAGTTTTGAGGAATGATGAGGCAATTAATATGCATTCTTTCAATAGAATGGTTTAAAACAACAAAGGGGGGGGGGGGTTTTTACAGCTACTCCCCAGTCAGAGCCGCTTTGACTATTGTGAAGTAGAAAACCCTAAGAAACGGCAGCTGTAAAATATATTATAAAAGCATTTTATTCATTCCTCTCACAATGTGGCAAAAAGACACTAAATACAGCTTTTCATTTGTTTTACTAAAAGCTGCCATTCCGCAGTTGCTGTAATGGCAATGATCCTCACGCTCACAATCGAACACACACGCGCACGCATACACGCCCAAACTTCGAATTTTATCCCAACTTTGCCTGGTGAATTATGGATGACTGAATCTCGCTAATGCCATGCTTTGAAAAACTGTCAGGACATCTGAGTGTATTGTATTTCTGCTGTAAGAGATGTAGCACAGAAAAATGAAACCCCTGCGTGCGTGCTTGATATGTATTATCTTAATAGCTGACAGGGCTCTTTTTGTAGAAAAAGCCCAGCAGGAACTCATTAGCATAATAGGCCACACCCAACATCAGAAACCCATAAGCATATTAGGCCACACCCCTGACAGCACAGCTCATTAGGCCACACCCCCATGTTACCAGAAGTGTGGTCATCCAGCCACACCCACTTTTTCCTTCTTATTCTGTTTACCTTGTTTGTTGTCAAAATCCAGGGCTTTTTTTGGAGCAGGAACTCCTTTGCATGTTAGGCCACACACCCCTAATGTAGCCAATCCTAATGAGTTTCTGCTGTTGGGTGTGGCCAACTCGGGAGACAGCCGGAAGTCCGTTCCTGTGCGTTCCTGCCCAAAAATAGGCCTGGCTGACGAACATTTCCTGAGGATGGAGGAAAGTCTTGATGGATAATCGGGGGAGGGGGAATGGCATTCCAGGAGATAACCCTTAGGGATGGTTTTAAAAACATGGTTGGTCATTGCCAGACCCATAGCCACCGGGGGAGGGGCATTTGAGGGCAGTGCCCCTCACAGATGAGTGCCACCCCCCACAGACCAATATTAAAAAATGTTTAGAAATGTGAGATGTGCATGGGGTTTCCAAAAATGACCCCAAGCACAGTCAGGTAAGCTTCAGTCTTGGTTGTTGTTGTTTTTCCAGGGCCAAAAGATAAATAGGTTTTTAAAAATGCAAATAAAATAAAATTGCAACAAAATAAAATTACAAAACGCAAATCAGAGTGAGTCAGAGATTCCCCCCCCCCTTGGCTTACACAGAAAAGCAGCCCAAAATCGAGTCTCTCCAACCGAAAGGACTTGAGGACGAGAGGAGGTCATAGCGGAGCCAGAGCTGCTCTTTTGCTGCTGCAAGAGGAGCAGTGGGCATGGCCAGGGTGCTCCCCGGATTTCCCCACACCCCACCAACCAAGATTTTCTGGCTACACCCCTGGCCATTGCACAGAAGCTATTGGGAAGCATTTCCCATTTGGTGGTGGCCCCTACACAGCAGCTGTGATGTTTGAAAGTGGCTCCCCGTGTGGATTGCCCTCATCAAGTGGAGGGCCTCCATACCACTGCCACTCATTTGCAGTAGTACCAGCATGGCTATTTATTTACTTAGTCTCAGAGTTGGAAGGGACCACCTGGTCATCTAGTCCAACCCTCTGCCAACGCAGGAGCTACAGCTATAATATCCCCAACAAGTACGTATCCAACTGATACGATGAAGAATCTACCACCTCAGAAGGGAGACTGTTCCAGTGTGGTAGTGTCAAATTATGAAATATGAGAGACCCAGGTTCAAATCTCCATTCTGCCATGGAAGCTTGCTGGGTGACCCTGGGCCAGACACGCACACTCTCAGCCTAACCTACCTCAAAAGTTTGTTTTGAGAATGAAATGGAGAAGAGTGATGTAAGCCGCTTTGGGTCCCCCTGGGGAGAAAGGCCAGGTGAAATGAATAAGTAAATAATTGCCGAGCCTGACATGGACCCTCTCCATGGAATCAGATCAATCCATGTAATGTTATAACCTCCCCGGTGCAATGCTATGCACGCTTACTGCAGTCTAAGCCCATTGATTTCAATAGGCTTAGACTGGAGTAACTCTGCCCAGAATTGGACTGCTGGCCTCTGAAGTTTGGGAGCCACTCCAGCGGCCTCCATTTTGGAGCCATGCTGTTTGACTTGGCTCCTAAACCTGACACTTGTCTGTCAGCAACTACCTATTGAGTTTTTTTGGATTTCCTCTCTCCCTGGCTGAAAACAGCTCATAGACCCTCCTTCCAGAAGTTGTGGGTTTCCATTTTTCACAGCTCTATAACTGTTTCCCTTAGCGGCTGGAATGACTGCAACCTTGACGTCTGGTGGGTTTTCTGTGGTTTTGAGGACTGCGTCACTGGCTGGAATGCGAGAATGCAACCTTTCCCAGCAGGGAGAGGCAGAGAGAGGGTGGGCACCTCCTCCCGAATTCCTGCCTGCCCTGTAGCTGCCGCCCAGGAATCCTGCCAGGGGAAAGGAAGCAGCCTCATTTTGGGAGCCATTTCCTCCCTCCCGGGCGACTGAACTGAAATGCTTTTGTGTTGCAAATCACAGTTTGGGAACAAAGCCCCCTCCGCTTCCCTGACAAATGAGGATGTTCCTGCATTGGGTGGGGGGGGGGATGTTGTCCAGGCAGTCAGATACCAATCCCAAAGAGAGCCTCTTGTCTGCATAGAACAAAGTCAGAGTCCAGGTGACACCTTTAAGACCAACAAAGTTTTATTCAAGGTGTGAGCTTTCATGGGCATGCACAAAAGTGTGCCTTGCACACGGAAGCTCACACCTTGAATAAAACTTTTTTGGTCTTAAAGGTGCCATTGGACTCTGACGTCGTTCTGTTGCTTCAGACCAACACGGCTGCCCACCTTGATCTAGTTTGCATAGCAGTCCTCTCAAAACTCAGTAGGCTACTTTAGAGCCAATCAGGGAATTTACTGAAGCGCGCCTAAACTAACGGGTTCACATTCCCGTCAAAGCATCAGGAGAGAGGTTCCAAGGTCACGCGCCTAGGCGAAGAGATAAGGCACAGCGAGGAGAAATTAAAGTTAAGATTCCAGCACAGCAAGAAGCGATTCCTCAGCCGGCGGCACCTGCCCTGGAGGTGCCTGCTGGGCAGGAGGGGCCTAGCCAGCTGAGGGAACCGCGGATGCAGCAGGCTGCTGCAGCTCGTGTTGAAACGTGGTAGCGATGAGACACGGCAGGTCGAGCATCATGTCCCGCATCTCTCTTTGCATCTCTTCTTGTTGGGCCAGCAGCTGGCGTTTCATACGTTCCAGCTGATCGTCGCCCCCACCTCCATACCTCCCGTAATGTCACTCACTCTTTAGGGAGGGTGGGTAGTCATATCGGCTGGTGCCCCTCAGCTGAGGGGTAGTCACCCACAACTCCTGAATCTCAGTTGAGAAGTGGGCCCATGAATATGGGTCCCACCACGGCTTCCCTTGATCAAGTCCATCTCTACCACCACTCGTCCCAGTGGTGACAGGGGTCTCCATCGTAGTGGGGACCTCTTCTGCAGTGGTATCTGGAACACCTCTGTCTTCCTCATCGCTCATGGTGAGGCACGGGGTCGGGGATTATTGTAGTTCTGACACTCTGTCAGAGTCCTACAGCAATCAGTCTCAAGGATCAAGTTTATTGAGTACAGGAAAGGCAGGTCATCTGTGCATACACTCGGTGTCAAGACTAACACTAAGGGCGGGAGAGGGGGAGATATACAGGATTCAAAGTGGGGTCCCCTGATGGAGTTGAGCCAATCAGGGAATTTACTGAAGCGTGCCTAAACTAACGGGTTCACATTCCCAACAAAGCATCGGGAGAGTGGTACCAAGGTCACAAGCAGTGTTCCCTCTAAGCTGAGTTAGTGTGAGCTAGCTCACAGTTTTTTAGCCTCCGACTCACACATTTTTACCTTAGCTCAGGAAGGACGGCTCCAGGACAAACTAACTTATGCAGCAGCCAAATCGCTCGCTCACCACTTTAATGCCAGTAGCTCACAAAGTAGCATTTTTGCTCACAGGACTCCGCAGCTTAGAGGGAACATTGGTCACAAGCCTAGGCAAAGAGATAAGGCACGGCGAGGAGAAATGAAAGTTAAGATTTCAGCACAGCAAGAAGTGATTCCTCAGCCGTCCTCCCCACCACCAGCAGCAATGGCAGCGTAGCTGACACTTTCCCAGCCTCATTCCTCACCTGCAATGTGGGGGGGGGAGGGTAATAATGCTGGACTACCTTACAAGGGTGATTTGAGGACAATGATGATAACATATTTGTGAAGTGCTTTGAAGCCGAAAAGGAAACACAAAAGTGTCACGCTTCAATCTTTCCGCAAACTATGTAAAAAACAGAATCGCTCAGGACATTCGCTTCTGAGTTGTTATTCGCTTGTGAATTGTTCAGGAGGGCATTTCTGTAAAGGTAGCAGGGTGATGGGGAGGAAAGGCGGCATATGGTATAGCCTCATCAGATCTCAGAAGCTAAGCAGGGAGGCTACTGTTGGCAGAGTTTAAATATGCAAAGGAAGTGGAGCACTGACTGTTCAGAGAAAAATAACTAGGTTTATTAAAGGAGAACAAACTTTGATAGGCACATAGAAGAGGGAGAGAGCCTTAACTGTCTAGCCTAACTGCTCTGAGAGGAATAATGAGCAACAGGAAGCTCTGCAGGAGCAGGAAGTCTCCAGAAGAGCCAATCAAGAAACAGAAAGGGCATAATTTGAGATTGTGGGCAGTCCATAATCTAGCTATGCTAACTACCAGTCCTTCAACTGTCCCCCTGAAGGGTGATCTTTATATCTTTTCGATAACGCTGCACTGTAGACCTTGCATATTCCAACAGCTACCCAGATGGGGAGTCCACCAAGGAAGACCCTGCAGAGGAAGGCAACGGCAAAACACCTCTGCTTCTCACTTGCCTTGGAAGCCCCTCTCTGGCATCGCCATAAGTCAGTTGTGACTTGACAGCGCATAAGTACATAATAGGGCTATATTGCCTTGGAATGGTTTGAGAAGGTGTTTTTTTACAACGAATGAGACAGTGGACTAGACCACTGGGTATCTGTTTGCCGTATGTACTATCCTGCTTTCACCACAGTGTCTTCTATTTATGTAATACCATTTTTTGCATTGTTTAACATATTGTGTCCAATCTTGCTTTGTTTCAAATTTCTGTAATTCTAGTTTGATTACATTGCTTATTAGATGCCACATCCTATTGATTGCATTGACTTACACTTGGGTAATCCAACTTGAGCCTCGGTGAAAAAGGTGGATATAAATAAAGTACATAAAAACAATCTTTCCCCAGCCAGTTGATTTTTACTGGAGGTGCAAAGCATACGAGCTGTGCCTGTCCCTAAATATATGTAATGTGTGATATTGTGTTAAAGCCCTCCTAACCATTGATAGGTGTTTAACCTGGGATTTGAATGGAATGGCTGTTAACAAGAGGACGTTTTGAAGGACATTAATTCATAGGGTCGCCACAAGTCGGAAACAACATTACTTAATACACACGTACACATGTCCTCATAAGGTAATCTGCGAGCACGTCATAGGGTCGCCATAAGTCGGAAACAACAATACACACGTACACATGTCCTCATAATGTAATCTGTAAGCATGACTTCCTGGTTTCCCTCAGGCCAACAGAATGAAAGTGTTTTGCCTTAATTTTCCTTTCAGTCTGGATTCGAGCAACATTCTGCAGCAAGTGAGAGGCCCATGGGAAGCTTTGCTGTGGTCCACTTCATGGCCCCACATGCTGTTGTGCAGCTCAGCCCACTTCTGGAAGGGCTTGGCGGGTGAGAGTAAGCAGGTGACAAGCATCGATTTAATGTTTGCCATGTGCTTGGTAACTACACTGTGATAAGTGTATAAAGCAGAGACAGGTGACTTTTTTGGACCAAATACTGCAAATCTCACATCGTTTACCACTAATGATGTTGATATGCTGACACTCAGGGGTGAGGAGACATGAGGAACAGGTAAACTGAGGGCAATCTTAGCCTGATTTATTTTAAATTAATTATTAAATACTTATACCCCACCTTAGAGCAGTTCCTCAGTGGAACAGGATTCCTTGTGAGGTGGTGGGCTCTCCTTTGGAGGTTTTTAAGCAGCTGGCCATCTGACAGCACTGCTGAGTCTATGACTCACTACGAATTTAGGCAGATCGTGAGTAGGGAGGGGCACGAACTGGCTGATGAACTAAAGTTCGTCACAACTTTTGACCAGTTTGTGGTTCGCGAAGCAATGTTCACGAACTGAAGAACCGCCATGAACTTTCACAAATTTTGATGCAGTTCGTGGTGGTTCATGGCAGTTTGCTGTTCAGTCTAAGCCTCTGCTTTCTGCCCCATGTGAAAAGCCGCAGGGAGCAGAAAGTGGAGGTTTAAACTTTAAATAGCTCACGAACCAATATGAACCAGTTCGGTTCACAAACCAGAGTACCGGTTCATGGTTCAGTTCATGGTTCAGCCACAAACCATGAACTGAGCTGCAAAAAATGTGATTTGTGCCCATCCCTAATCATGAAATGGATGGCACGAAGGGATACAATAGTTCCCCACTCTTGTGGCTCTTTCTTAAATCCCCAGGGTAATGCTGATCCCCACTTTGGGGTCAGGAAGGAATTTTTCTCCAGGCCAAATTGGCCCAGGGTTCATGGAGGTGTTTTGCCCTCCTCTGGCCATAGATCAGGAGTAGGTTTGCCAGCTCCAGGTTGGGAAATACCTGGAGATCTGGGAGGGGAAGCCTGAGGAGATCGGGGTTTCTGGAGGGAAGGGGAAGGGAAAGATTTCATTGGGGTATAATGCCATAAAATCCACCTTGAAAAGCATCCATTTTCTCCAGGTGAACTCATCTCCATGGAAAATCTCTAGCCACCACCTTGAAGTTGACAACCCTAAGCGGGGGTCACTAGGGGAGAGGGGGGGAGGTAGCTGGGAATTTCCTGTACTATCCAGGGGGTTGGACTAGATGAACTTTGGGGTCCCTTCCAGCTCTATGTTTCTCCGTTTCCTTCGGGCTCAAGGAAGCTACCAGTGCCTCAGGGACTTGCCTTGGCCCCTTGGAGAAAGAGCCAGCCCTGCAAGCTGGGCAAAATTGGCATCCTACTGCATGGGCGTGCCTCACGGTAGCATAAAATATTTCCTTCTCCCCATCACGTGTACCTGCAGAGGAATTTTCAGGTCTTAACTTTCCTTTCAGCAGTTAAACTGTAAAAGAGCATATGGCGTAGAATGATGACAACTTCAACATGAAAAATATTGTGCCCAGGCTCATGAGGACAAATTGCATTTATATAGATGTATAGATTCCTGAGTAGCTTGCAGAGAGGCTTCAGGGAAATGCAGGATTCAGAACAAGCTTGTTGCTCATTTCATAAGCTGGGGGCAGATGCTGTTTGCTCAGAGGTAGAGCCACGTGATTTGTATGCAGGAAAAAGGGTCCCTGGCTCTGTTTCTGGCCTCTCCAGTCAAAACAACTCTCCAGTATGATGGCTGAGAAAGATCTGGAGGAGCTGCTTGAGTCAGAGCTGAATAGTATAAGGCAGCTTGACATGGAGATGGTAGCCAAGATTGCCAGCCCCCCCCCCAAGTGGCTGGGGATCCCCCACCAGTCGGAATGGCAGCAGGAAACCTTTTTTTTTAAAAAAAAAAATAGCCATCGGGCCCACAGTGTGACATCACTTCCAGAAAAACCCTGGAAGTGACATACCGGTAGGTCTCTTCTAGCAATTGCCAGAAACTCCATGGTTTTGCTAGGCTGCTCATTCGAGGTGGTGTCGGGCCCCAACCCCCTGACATGCCCACATTTCCCAGAAGAGACACAAGTGCGTTGGTGATGTGCTTGCATCACTTCTGGGTTAACGCAGACATGCCGGGGTGGGGTCCAATGCCACTTGGAAGTGGCAGGCGTGCATTGGGCCAAATGTGTTCCCAAGCCCGCCCAAAAAGCTCGGGGTAAGTGTCCGGAGAAGGCACCTTCCCTGGACCTCAGCTCATGAGCCTGAAACTGGGCAAAGTCCAGGGTGGACTTTGGCTCAGTGTTCTGGTCTGTGCCTATCCCTATTCATAGGTCTCCAATCCAAGTACTTGCCAGGGTCACCCCTGCTTAGCTTCCAAGATCTGACGAGATTGGGCTTGCCTGGGCTATTCAGGGCTTTTCCTTTTAACAATGTGGAGGCTTTGACTTAGAGGTGGCCAGACTTAGTTGCAGGAGTTGCAAGAAAGTAGCACGTCATTGTACATGTGCAGTCATCCCTTCCCTCACAACTGGACACATCTGGGCTGTTCCAATGCAGACACACAGTCCACCAGATGGGGACCCTTGGAATTATGCGTTTGGATCCGTTTTATCAGAATACTTTCGGTATGGCTTTTAAAATGGCTTTTTAATATTGATATTTGAATGGTTGTTTTTATTCCCCTACTGTGTCATTCTTCATTATTCCTATTTTTTCTGTTTTATTGTATTCATTTATTGCTGTTTTTGTTTGGTTTGGTTTTTATTGCCTGACCATGCAGCTTGAACAGGGGGTGTAGGTTTGTGGCCCTACGATAAGGCCAGCTAATAGAAAGTAAGTTGTGCACACAGAGGGGCTTTTGTTTGTCCTGGTGTTGTACTGGAGGCTGGGATAGCCCCTGGGTTGTTTGAGTTTCCTTGTTTTGTTAGGAGAGGAAGAGTGAGAAAAGCTATGGAACTGGGGTTTATCAAGGGAAACTTAAAATAGCTTTCTGCTGTTTTAGCTAAAGGGCCGTAGTTTAAATAAGCCACAGTGTCATGTGACATCCAAACAGAGCCACGGTTGGGTAAAGAGCAAATCTGCACTAATTTCCGTGGTTCCTCAGAGTTGTGTGTCTTACAATGATACCAATGTTAGTCATCTCAAAACCTGACAGAGTGGAAAATCTTAGGACCTGGGACTGAGGTATTGTGCGATAGCAAGACCCACCCAACACAGATGTGATCTGCTTGTGACAATGCACCTCCTAGACTGAAGATCAGCATTTCAACAGGTGCTTGGCTGGGACTTTTCTGTGGTGCCCCATCAACACAGCTCGATCATTTGCTTTGGTCACTGTGTGTGTATGAAGTGCCGCCGAGTCACTTCCGACTTACGGCAACCTGATGAAGGAATGTCCCTCCAACACATCCTGTCAATAACGGCCTTGATCAGGCCTTGCAAAATGAAGCCCATGGCATCCTGGACTGAGTCAGTCCATCTCATGTTGTGTCTTCCTCTTTTCCTGCTTCCTTCAGCCTTTCCTAGCATGGTTGCCTTTTCCAGTGACTCTTGCCTTCTCATCATGTGACCGAAATACAATAGCCTCATTTTAGTCGTTTTGGTTCAGGCCTGTAGCTACAGTGGGGCATCTCGGGGCTAGGCCCCCTGACTTACTGGCAAGGCCCCACAACTTCCCATCCAGCCCAGGGCCCCCGAGCGGCAGCAGGTGTGGGGAAGGAGCTGAGTATTTCTTTAATTTGATTGGCCAGTGCCCCCTAAGAAAGTTAAATACCCCCCTACTTTAAAAATCCTGGCTACGGGCCTGCTTTCGTTTATAGGGAGAGTTCAGGCTTGATTTGATCTAGAACCTACTTATTTACCTTTTTGGCAGTCCACGGTATCTGTAAAGCTCTCCTCCAATACCACATTTCAAAGGAATCAGCTTTCTCCAGCCCCGGTCACACAGGAGAATTTGCCCCGCAAAACGGACAGGTTGAGGGTAGATTAAACTGGCGCGATCAAATGCCACCATCTGGCAAGCGTCGTGCACCCGCCCCCAACCCGACCCTTCCGGCCGAAAACACGGATCAAAAAGGTACTAGGGGAAATGTAGTACCTACCGGAAGATCCGCAGCAAGGCCGGGCATGGGATTGTGGACGCGTCAGCAGCCCGTGTTATTCGAGGGACTGCTGAACTACGCATGCACACGAATACTCCAGCAGCCTCGGCTCGCCCGTCTTTGCCTCGCTTCCCCCAACTATGTGATCGCGCCGCACCTAATATGCACGGTGGTTCGGGGGGAGCGTCTGATCCCGATGCCACGCTTTCCTTTGGTGCGGCTCTAAGAAGCCACACTTCCGGCGCGGCTTTTCCCACCGGTGTGACCGGGACCTCCTTTGTCCAACTTTCACACCCATACAGAGTAATGGGGAATACTATGGCATGAATTATCTTGATCTTGGTTGCCAGTGACATGTTCCTTACATTTAAGGGTCTTTTCTAGCTGCCCTTCCCAGTCTCAGTCTCCTGATTTCTTGTTTGCAGTCTCCCTTTTGGTTGATGATGGAGCCAAGGAACAGAAAATCTGGAGCCATTTCAATTACTCCATTGTCAGTCTTAAAAGCTGTGTGGCTGTTACCGCACTGCAGATCTCTTGCTCACATACTGTGGAACAAGCGTACCTATTTTCCTTTGTAAATTTTAACGGGGATGTGGATGTGTGGTGGCCCTCCGTTTGTTATTCTAGCACACAAACCAATGTTTTTGGAATTTGAACAGTCCCTCTCGGGACTCATTCCTTTTCACACTATGTTTGTGTGAGATACTGGGAAATTGTCTCCAAACAACACGGATCAAGACATTCTTCAATGTGTTATTCGAGCTGCGAAAGCAAAGGTCTCCTTTAGAAACAACAAACAGCCCCTTTTGCAGAGGTGCCATTTCAGACTTCAGTGAGGAAAGAGAGAAGGGAGTGATCTGCACACAGACCTTCCATTTCCCCCTCACGGCCTGGCCTGGCGTCTGTTTGTTCGCTGACAGAAGAAAAACAAAGTTCCGTGAGGAGCTGGAGAGGCCGTTCCATGCACAAGTGCTGTGCCTACAGGGAGAAGGATCGTGCCCAGTTTATTCTAAGACCATTAGCTGGAGCTACTTTTTTGTATACATCTTTAATAATAAAATATACAGGACACCCTGGGACACCATCTAGGAACTCCAATGATGAGGAGGAGGAGGAGGAGAAGAGGAGGAGGAGGAGATTGGATTTATACCCCACCCTTCACTTGGAGTCTCAGAGCAGTTTACAGTCTCCTTTCCCTTCCCCTCCCCACAACAGACACCCTGTGAGGTAGGCGGGGCTGGGAGAATTCTTTTGAGAACTGTTCTTTCCAGAACAGCTCTGAGAGAACTGTGACTGACCCAAGGTCACCCAGCAGCTGCGTGTGGAGGAGTGCGGAATCAAACCTGGTTCTTCCAGATTAGAGTCAGCCACTCTTAATCACTACACCAAACTGGCCCTCTTAACCACTCTTAAATGCTGCTTTTAACCACTACACCAAGTAGACAGCAAGGGATGATTGAGAGATGGTCTTAACCATGCTTTGCTTTGTGCAGATATAATGCTTAACCACTACTGATGAGAATCGTGGTTTGCAAACCCAGCTCAGTCCAAGATTTCACATCCTGCCTTGAAGCTGATTTTTAATCATGGTTTATTTGGGTACCATTGTCAGTCTATGGCTAAGAAAAACAAACCATGGTTAAGTGTGATTTCGGTAGTGTGCCAGAAAAGCATTATCATCTCAAATAACAGGCACTGAAAACAAATGAAGGGGGAGATCTGTTGCCTCTATGCACAGCTCCTGGTCTTTCTAAAGGCAACGGACTAGCCACGGTCAGATTTGGCCAGGGGTCTTTAGCCGGTGGGTTGCAGAGCCCCAGTTGCTGGACTGCAAGGCCCTGTACATCTTCCAAACTTTTTTGGAAAGATCTGCTACTGCGTGCAGAACAAGGATACCGGCCTCATGCATCTCTTTGCATGCTGGAGAGCAAGGCAAGTTCCCTTAGCAGTGGAGAGGGTTCTTTTTAGGACAGGCCAGTTCACAGACTCCCTCCCCACAAAGGTTCTCCTTTGCCTTACCTGACCTGCCCAACACCTTGGTCCACCAATGCTTTGCAAGCACTTGCGGCACAGAACTCCCCTCCCCACTGGTATGGACAGAGTTCTAACTCCTCCTCTTCCTGCCCTGTGGCTGTGATTTCACGTGACTTCCTGTTGTGCTCTTGCGATTCAGCAGGGCCGCTGATGCTACTTGGGTGTTAAAGGTGAGTCCTGGGTCTGGAAAGGGTGCCATCTTCCGCCACCCAGTGAAAACTTTTTTTTTGTGATTATTTTTCCCTAAGTGATCCCTCCTTCCTGACCAATTTTTTTAATTGTTGTTTTTATGTCCCTCAGTTCTGTTTTTAATTGTTTTAATGATGTGTGGGGTTTTGGTTGGTTTTAATGGTTTTGAAAATATGCTTTGGTTGTGCATGTTTTAATTTGATAGCTGCCTTGGTGGCCCTTGTTGGGGGCAGAAAGGCGGGATTTGAATTTTGTAAAATAAACCAATAAAGGTTGCGAAGACCAATGGATCAGCTTTGCCCTTAGCTGAATCCAGTAAGGCCACTCTTATGCCCCTGCAGAGAAAGGAAATATGTATAGTAGGGTTGCCAGCCCCTCCCTGCCCGAGGTGAGGAATCCCCTGCTGCCAGGACCTGCCCCGACTGTCAATCATTTGGCCAGTGGGGGGGGGATTATGAGGAGCAGAAAGGAGGCCCAGGCTGCGTCGCAAGTGGCGTGGCGAAGTTACTTCCGATGTGTACTGGAAGTGACGTCATCACGTCAGCAATGTCATGGTGATGCTCTGGTATTTGGGGAAAACTCTATGGTAGAAGCCACTTCTGGTACACATCGGAAGTGATGTCACCAAATTGCCGGTGACGTAGCTTGGGCCTCCCTCCCACTCCTGGTAAGTCCTCGCCATTTCCCACTGGTTGCCAGGCAATCGGTAGGGGATGGGCCAGACTTACAAGGAGCTTGAGAGACCTTGCAACCCTGGCGTATAGACACAGTGGGAAGCAAAGTCTGTCTGAAATCTCTTTTGCCATCCCCCAGGCAAAACTGAACAAGTCCCGGCATTCAAGCAAGGCGCTAGCTGGTTGAACTCTTCAGCTAACGGGGCAGAGGTTTCTCAGTCTTTTCTAGAAAATGTATATGGAATTAATTCCCTGTGCATAATGTGAGTGTGTTACAATGAAAATATATTCCAAAATGTGTGTAAATATTGGGGAACGAGAGGTCGCAAACTAAAACATGGCAAAATGTTGACGGGGGGGGGGGGGGGGGGGGGAGGTGAGTAGAAGGCAGCTGAAACATATGGAGATTTTGTTGCCAGGACCAATCAAAAGGAGAGTCAAAACACTGCAAATCACACTTTTTAAAAAAAGAAAAAGAAAGAGGGGGAGAGGGGAGGGGGTGAGGAACGAATCACTTCTGGCCTGAGAATTTATTTGCTGGGTTTCAGGCAGGAGGGAGATGAAATATCCTTGTGATAATTCGGTTTGGGGACCTAAATTTTTTATGGCAGCGTTTAGAACAGAACTGCTGGCAGAAAAATAAATATATAAAATAAAATAAACTGCACATACCTTCTGGCACTCAATTCGCAGCCCCTGGACTCCGAAATGGGGAGTGTTGCATCCCGGAGTGTTGAAAACGACCATGAAATGTAGAATGCGGTGAGGGACACGGCTCCATAAAATGCTGCCTGCTCCTCTTTAAGAACAGCGACAAGCACAACAACAACAATAAAAAAAATCCCTCCCAATGAAAAGGAAAGTGTATGAGAATATGTTTCCCCCCTCCCCAACCATCTTTTATCACCATCTGCTTTGTTTCCCTTTGTACCTCTTTGTGCCTGCATTTCTGTGTCCCATTGTGGCTGCCATTATTGTTTTAAGAGCAATAGTATGTTCAGGAACATGATGTATAACCAATTAATGACTTAGTCATTCTTCAGCCATGTGCCCCTTGCTCAGCAACCACAACTTCTCTCTCTCTCTCTCTCTCTCTCTCTCTCTCTCTCTCTCTCTCTCTCTCTCTCTCTCCCTTTAGCTTTAAGAAAAAAGAGGGTGTTTAAGTGCAGGATCAGTGAATTCTGTGTGTGTTAAGTGCCATCAGGTTGTTTCCAACTTATGGCAACTCCATGAATCAATATAATCCACAATGGTCCTGTTAACAGCCTTGCTCTGGTCTTGCGGACTGAGGGCCCTCGTGGATTCCTTGATTGAGTCAATCTGTCTCATGTTGGGTCTTCCTCTTTTCCCGCGGCCCTCATCTTTTCTAGAATTATTGTCTTTTCCAGGGACTCTTTTCTTCTCATAATATGACCCAAGTACAATAGCCTCAGTTTAGTCATTTTAGTTTCTATGGAGAGTTCAGGCTTCATTTGATCTAGAATCCATGGCTTTTTGGCGGTCCACGGTATCTGTGAAGCTCTCTTCCAACACCACATTTCAAATGAATCAACTTTCTTCCTCTCAGCATTCTTCATTGTCCTGCTTTCACATCCATGAAGGGTAAGCACCACCATCTTAAACAACTCCAAAAATCAATAGGAAGCCAGTGAAGAGACTTCAGGACCGGTGAGGTCCTGATGTAGGGGTTCCATAATCCAGGTGGTGGCTGGAGATCTCTTGGGATTTTAACTGATTTCCAGGCAACAGAGATCAGGTCACCTGGAGAAAATGGCTGCTTTGGAAGGTGGACTCTATGGCATTCTACCCTGATGAGGTCCCTCCCCAAACCACACCCTCCTCAGACTCCACCCCAGTGTTCCCTCTAAGCTGAGTCAGTGTGAGCTAGCTCACAGTTTTTTAGCCTCCAGCTCACACATTTTTGCCTTAGCTCAGGAAGGATGGCTCCAGAGCAAACTAATTTACGCAGTAGCCAAATCACTCACTCACAACTTTAATGCCAGGAGCTCACAAAGCAGAATTTTTGCTCACGAGACTCCACAGCTTAGAGGGAGCATTGTCCACCACCCCAATCTCCAGGCATTTCCCAACCCAAAGCTGGCTATCCTATCCCAACAGGCAGATCTTGATAACAAACAAACAGATGGATGTAAAAGACATCCATGCAAAATAGGTCCATCCATAACTGCTAGCCAAGGTGATGAAAGCAAACTTCCAATAAATCTCCATATGCCAGTGCTGGGAGGCGACACCAACAGAAGGCCCTGGCCCCCCCCCCCCCCCTATTTGTTGGCGTTTGGGGCAACTGGTTGGCCACTGTATAAAACAGGATGCTGGATTATATAGACCACTGGTCTGATCCAGAAGGGAAACTCTTGTGTTCTTACGTCCCGGAAGCTGAGTAAAATCCTTTTTTTTTTGTTTACCTAGGTATCATACTGGATCGATTGAGCTCTCTCATCCTGTTCTTCTTACTCCTCCATGAGCAGACTTAATATTTTAATTCTGTTTTCCTGATTTGGTGATGGCTTGTTTTTTAGGATGCCGCATTTTAAATTGATTACATTTTTGTTGTTGGTTTGAAATAGTTATTCTGTATCCCACGAGGAACCTGATGGCTGAGGGGACAGCATATAAATCCTTTGTACGAAGAAATAGGAGTGGGGGGAAGAACCATTTGAGCTTGTCCTTAGCATCACTACATAATTTTTGATGGGGGAGGGGAAAGATCAGAAACACACAGTGCCTGGCCTACTTTTGTAGAAAGAAATCATAGAGTTGACAGGGGCTTTGCGGGCCACCCATTCCAACCCCCTGCCCAGTACAGAAATGGGATCTCCCTGTTATTTCTGCCATCAGGAACAACCCCACGACTTACAGAGGCCTGCGTGAGCCAGAGATCCCAGCCCTCCAGGTAATCCTTCTAGAATTACAGCTCCAGACTACAGAGACCAGTTCCCCTGGAGAAAATGGCTCTTTTGGAGGGTGGATTCGATGGCATTGTACCCCACTGAGGTCCCCCACCATTGTACCCCACCATCCCCAAATCTCCAGGGGTTTCCCAACCTGGATCTGGCAACCCTGCCCCCCAATCCCCCACTGGTGGCCGGGGGGGGGGACCTGGCCACCCTCGTGTGAGCGGATGAGCCGCTAATATTTTGTGTATACATTTGCGCTACTGATTTCGGGGGACTTCTTTGCTGATCCTGTCAGATGTTAAGTTTCTGGTCCCTCTTCCAAAGGGATGTAGTGCATTATTATTTTTTGAGCACAGGAAGGAAAACCTCACGAATGAGAGAGAGCGAGAGAGAGAGAGAGAGAGAGAGAAACCCTTTAATATAGTTTCTGAGACAGATCAGGCCCAGCATAATAAGGAGGGAAACACCGTCCATTGAGATGCCTGATCACAGAGAGGTCACTGGCAGACCTCATGCTGGGTCTCTTCCTTCCCTCAGAATTCAATCCGTGACACTTCCAGTCCTGAGGCCATTCTTTGCTAAGGGCTGAGGCCTTGTGTGGCAGGATATTAATAGGCCCGGGAGGATCCGTCTCTTGCCTGTAACCCTTATTTCTCTCTCTCTCTCTCTCTCTCTCCGCCCCACATTCCATTCACCCGTGTGTAAAACATCCGTCTACGATCATCCAGCCGAGGGGTTTTTTCTCTGCCTGATGTTAGCCACCCAGTAGGGATCCCGGCACACATGAAAGCGGCAGAAGGAACCCTTTAATGAAGTTAACCTCCTGGAACCGAGAGCGGCTGGGATGAAGCGCACCTTGAAAGCCTTTAGATTATACAGAGCTTTTTCTTCTTTTTGGAAAAAATAAAATAAAATCCATTGGCTCTTTTTTTATATACTGCTGAGGTAATGAGAGAAATAATATGGCACCTTTATATTCAGTCTCATTTAGTTCTCGTGCTGAGGTCTGAAAGCTTTTTTTTTATTAACTCTGAAGGGGCGGCAGGTTCCCCCCCTCTCTTTTTCTCTCTGAAGTGGTTCTTTTTTAAAAAAAAAAGCTTAAATGAGCCTCTTTCTGTTTCCACAACGCTCAGTTCCGTTCCTCTTCTATGAGGGTGATGTATTTCAACTTAGGTCAATTTGGGTTTTTTAATTTGTCTTCTCCAGCAGATTCTTCTACCTCATTCCACGTCTTAACTTTTTCTTCTTCTTTTCGCCCGCTCGTTCTACAGGTGTTCCCACGACCATCCCCCCCCCCCCCTTTGTTTCTCTACCTGCCTCAATTCTCCCCTCTTGTCTATTTCCCTTGTTTCACCCATCCTCTCTCCCTGGTCTTTATTTTCCCACAGTGTTCGCCTGGTTTTGTTCTTTTCTGGTCACAGCTGCCCCCTGATGGTTCCTGGGCACATTGCAGGTTCAGAGCAATGAAGGGGGGGGGGAGCTACGCCTAACGTGGATTTAATATAAAGCTGATTAATCCGAGCGAGAAGTGGAGAAGCTCTGCATTTCAGATGTACTCCTTTAACAAAAAAACACCCCCTCTATGTTCATTTTCTCTTCTTGCGACAATTATTAAAAAGAAGCGGAAGGGAGTTGGGAAAGGCACAGCTAGCCTGGCATGACATCCAGGGAAAGAAGGAACTAATAAGTCAGTGTGCGGTTGTTCTGAGTGGCAGCATTGAGCTTTGACGGTAGGAAATGTAAGTTCCCACTCCCGCAAGGAGGCTCACCAGGTGGCCTTAGATAACTCACCGCCTCCCAAGCGAGACCGGCTCTGAGTCAGGCGGCTAACAATGCAATCCTGGGCAGAGCTATGCCCTTCTAAGCCAATTGGAGACTGCCGGCTTACAAGGGTGTAACTTTGCTAGGGACTGCACTGCAAAAAACGGTGTTCTGAGCCTCTTGGTGGAAGATAAAAAATATATATAATGTGTAAGTTATGTTATGTATTGATGGAGGCTGCTGTAGGATCTGGCCCTGGCTCTGAACTACCCTGCGCCCACATTATTGTAGGCACCCACCTACAATATAGGGATAGAACACCATAACCCACTTTACAGGGTTGTTGTGATCAGTGTTCCCTCCGAGATGAGTGAGTGTGAGCTAGCTCACAGTTTTTTAGCCTCCGGCTCACACATTTTTGCCTTAGCTCAGGAAGGAGGGCTCCAGAGCAAACTAGTTTAATGCAGTAGCCAAAGCCCTCGCCCCCAACCTTAATGCCAGTGGCTCACAAAGCAGAATTTTTGCTCACACGACTCTTCAGCTTAGAGGGAGCATTGGTTGTGATATGTGCTGTGAACACTCTGCGCATTAAATGCTCATTGTTCAGTGACCGTGAACACGGGCTAAGCCTTGAGGCGCAACTTTCAGGACCTTCGATGTTTCGCTCCCCTGGTTAGACGTCCCATGAAACTTTCAGGTGGGGGGCCATATTGGTCTGCAGTAAGCCATCAGGTTTCGAGTCCAGCATTTATCTATTTAATTCATTTATTTATATCCCCTCCTTTCTCCTCAGTGGGGACCTCAAGCGGCGTAGGTCGCTGTCCTCTCCTCCATTTTACCCTCCCAACAACCCTGTGAGGTAGGCTAGGCTGAGGGGGTGTGACTGGCCCAAGGTCACCCAGCAAGCATCCACGGCAGAGTCGGGATCCAAACCTGGGTTTCCCAGATCCTGGTCTGACACTTTAACCACTGCACCACCACACTGGCTGTCACATAAGTAGCAACTCAAAGACCAGCAACAACAGGAGTTGAGCTAAGTCTGAGTCCGGCGGCACCCTTAAGACCAACAAAGTTTAATTCTGGGTATAAGCTTTCGTGTGCAGGCACACTTCTTCAGATACAGGCGTTATTAGCGTTGGAAAGTCAAGGCTCCCTCCGTCAGGTTAAAATGGTAATATAAAAGGTATCCAAGACCAGTTGACTGATGATTACATCCTGACATCATCATCATCATCGCAAACGGTTTGAGATTTATTTTGGACAATGTGATCGGATAAAACGCCATCCATGTTGGTGGAGGAACAAAGCGAGCCAGGTATGTTTGCGTTGGCACTCCAGCCCCACCTCCCCCTTGCAGAGATGTCTGACATCTCTGCAAACTGTGTAGGAGTTTGATGAGGAGGGGGAACTAATTGTAGTTGTTAGTTTGACCTGCTGGGAAGCCTCTTCGGGCCCCCAGAGGTCACCTCCCCCCCCCTTGCCACCTCCTTTGTTTCAGCCTCTCTGGATTGCTTTCACCCTGGAACCATGTCTCTCCACCCAAGGTGCTAATTAAACTTAACAGGAGTTTGCAAGTTTAGGGAGAAAGTAATTCAGAGCCTGGTATGCAGGCTGGTGTGTTTATTCCGTCCCTCTTTAAATCCCCCCCCCTGAAATATGAGCCTATTTAAAAAGAAGTTTGTTGAGGATGATCTTCCATTACTATTCCTTTTTTTAAACAGGATAAACAGAGACATTGGTTGGGTTTTGGTCAAGGATGACATCTTGGTTTATACCGTGGTTGCCAAGTTGGTACCAGAAAGGGGAAAAAAGATTCATAATAGGTAAGATTTTTTTTAACTCCCCTGAACTTGATTCATAATTGGTCCTCCTAAAAATGGATTGATTAGGAGACTGTCTGCTGGATGTCTGAAAATAATGCAGTTTTAAAAAGGACCAGTTACAAATCGGCAGTTCCTCTGATAATAAGAATTGTGTGCTGTCAAGTTGCCACCGACCTTTGACAACCCCAGGATCATGGGTTTTTTCAAGGCAAGACATGAGCAGAGGCGCCTCTAGGTTGTACCATACCCACTTGTTGACTATTAAGCTGCTGTTGCGTTATAGCAATCATTTGCAACCAGATTGGCTTGTCCACATAGGAAGACCCATGTGCAATAGACCACTGGTGTGCAACAATTGTGCAATATCCAGTGGTATGTGAATGCAGCCCTGCTGTCATTCTCAGGAGCTTATAGGGTCCAAGAAGGTTTCTTGGGACCTGACTCCCATCTTGAATATACTGGGACCCTTTCTGGTCCTTTGGATACATGGCACATGTGCAGAAGTGCCTTCTGATGTAACCGGGACCCTTTCCTTTGTCTTGGGAAAGCCACGCAAAGTGAAGGGTGGTGTGAGATGGTGGTGGAAGTGGATCTGGTGGAAGTGGCTTCTCTGGTGGCTTGCTGAAGGTATCTTCAGGAGAGCCCAGGAGCCAGCAAAAATGGAACCTCCCAAATCTGTTCTCCAGAGCATGGCAATCTGGCAATCTAGAACCATCATTGGTTGGTGCAACGATATGCCATGTTTGAAGCTACACAGCTCATTAGAAACACCTTCAGCCATACAGTTTGCCACCTGTTCAGAATGAGGAACCCTTCCACCCACTTGCCCACCGTGTAAGCAACCTGCTAGATCCTCTACGGGTCTATACCAAAATATACCTAGCATCTATTATTTTGGGAGAAGGAGAAAAATTTATCTCTGTCAACTCTCTCCACCCCAGGCATAATTTTATAAACTTCTATCATGTTTCCTCCTATCATGGTCTCAATTTGAATCAGGACCCTGCACCATTTCTTTTTTTTTCACGCAATATCTTGGCAAATGCAGCCTGGAAATTGATGATGATGAGGAGGAAGAGGAGGATGGATTTAGACCCCGCCCTTCACTCTGAGTCTCAGAGCGGCTTACAAACTCCTTTCCCCTCCCCACAACAGACACCCTGTGAGGGAGGTGGGGCTGAGAGAGCTCTTTCAAGGACTGCTCCTTCAAGAACAGCTCTGACAGAACCATGGCTTGCCCAAGGTCATCCAGCAGCTGCAAGTGGAGGAGTGGGGAATCAAACCCAGTTCTCCCAGATTACAGTCCATGCACTTTAACCACTACACCAAACTGGCTCTCAATAAAAGCCACATGCAGGACAGCTCCTTGGCTTTTAGCTATATTTACATATAGGAAAGCTTAACAAAAAGCACTATTCAGTGGTTAATCTGCCACACAATGAGTATGAAGTCAGATGATGACTTGAAACTCAGGCCCATAATTTTGCCATTAGCTTATGGCCTTGGGGCTCATTGCCACTACATGGCCCCACTGGCAGAAAAGATCTAAGCAATGCATCTCACATTGTCTACGTTTCCTTGGGCGGTGGAGTCCCAGTTGTCCCAGCCTCATTAAATCTGTGGGATTTTGGGATCAGGAAATGGACACCTTGTTGGGTTTAGCAAGTTAAAAACACTTCAGTAATTATAGACTTAAATTTGTTTGTGTTAGTCAACAGGAAGTCACATGTTTATTGTACCCAATCTGTTTACTAAGTAGAAAAGCCTGGGAATCTTGTGGGAGGTCTTATTATAATGACCTGACCTTTAGCCCTGTGATTGGAAATCAATGTATTGGCTATTTAGCATATTGAGGTCCCTTTTTACTGCCTTTGTGTGTCGGAGAAGAAGAGGCGCCATTCCCGTTCCTGTAGCATCTTCTTAGCAGTAAAGATGTAGGGATCTCGTGCTTTGTTATTTTGCATCCTGTTTACCTTTCCCCCATGTTAGTTTTCTAGTAAACTTTTATATTTTTACAAACATACACATGGATTCAGTCTCTCACTCTTTTGCTCTGCTGATTTGATCTCACTTAACTATATTTTTCCCAAGAATACCCTACACACCTCAACAACATTGCTGTCATGAGAGGGGGCTGGATATAATCACAAAATGGCCGCCACGGGCAACAGGGTCCTATAACAAAAAAGGAAGGCGATTCAACAAAATGTTAAGAGGTTCAAAGCCAAGCATCCTCTTATGAAGATGGTGGTGGTGTTGGTGGTGGGGGGAAGTATTGTCAACTCACAAATGACTTCTGGCGACCCCTGTAGGGTTTTCAAGGCAACAGATGCTCAGAGGTGGTTTGCAATGGCCTGTCCTTCACATGACGAACCTGGTATCCCTCAGAGGTCTCTCATTCATTTACTAGCCAGTCTCTGCTTAGCTTTTGAGATCTCACCAGAAGATAGCTTTTTTTCTGATGGAGAGAGCTTTTGTCAAACGAGTGCTTCTTGAAGACATAAAACTGATGCCTTCTGGTATGTTTGCTTTTTGAAGTACCTCCTACTCTTTGCTTTGTAGAAGAGACAAATGGGTAACAGGAAACACATCAGTAAACACCATGGTGCCCACGGGCACAGTGTTGGAGTTCGCTTGTTGACTCATGGGACAAGTAAGTGAAGGTAGACCCTCTTCCAGCTCACTTATCGTACTCAGGCAGAAGCTGGGCTCTGCAGGGATGATTTAGAGGAGCCTCGGTCATTCGAGCGTGTGACAAAAATATCCATCTCTTATCTATCTGCCTGCGAAGGTCAGAGCCGGGTCCATGAATGCAAGCTAAGAATTCTTTGTGTCCCTCAAGTCAGGTCGTCATGAAGTGAAGTGGCATCATTCAGAGAGAAAGAAAGGAAAGATCACCTTCGGAGATAGGAATAAAAGGAAAGGGAAGGCATTGTACGGGTGCAGAAAATCCTTTCTGTCAAAGCAGGAATAGAGGAACACATGGGCTGGGGTGGGGGGGGGGCAGAGGGGATTAGGTTCCTCGTGTGAAGAGGCAGAGAGGGCTTCCTCTCCAGCCAAAGGAAATTCCATCCCTCGCGAGCTACGGCCAGCACTTCATCTGTGAAATCCTTCCAGCTAAATTTAATACAGATGGTGAAGTAAACAAACTATTAAAGAGCAATTAAATTACAGATTGTCCTATTTTTCAGCGAGGCTTTGTGGATGTTTCTCATATACCATGATGGGGGGGGGAGGGGGAGAGACTACTAGTTCGTTCCAGTAGTGCGTTCAGGGCAGTTTGCGGAGACTTTACATTCCAGTGGAAATAGCACACAGGCACGGCCTCGTCTTCTCTACCCTTTGTAAGGGGAGCCCCGGCTCCAGTGAGTGGAAATGCAGAAGCCACGTTCTGGTCAAGCCCGGTGGACCCCATCAGCCATCTCTCTGGCTAGACGCCACTTCGTACCTCTGTAGGCATGTAGCTATTAGCCCAAATCAGAGATGGGCCAAGGGTGTGATTCTGTACAAGTAAGGAAGACAGAGGCAAGGACGTACAGCTGTGGAGAGATTGGTTTCGGGGGGTGGGGAGTTATTGGCATCTGTAGCAGCGGCCAGAGGTAAAGCCACGGTGTCTTCTATGAGTACCAGTTAGGGTTGCCAGGTCTGGGTTGGAAAATACCTGGAGACTTTGGGGGTGGAGCCAGGAGAGGGTGGGGTTTGGAGAGGGAAGGGGCTTCAGCATAGTACAATGCCGTAGAGCCCACCCTCCAAAGCAGCCATTTTCTCCAGGGAAGCTGATCTCTGAAACCTGGAGATCAGTTGTAAAAGAGGGAGATCCCCAGGCCCCACCTGGAGGCTGGCAACCCTAGTACCAGTTCATGTCCTCTACTACCCTGTTCCTATCCATACACCATCACACTCCCTATATAACCGATTTAACAAAACAGGGCTGTGGCAACCATGTTGTGATTGGATCCAGTCTCCGCCACCCACCTTGGCCTCCGTTTTGTTGTGGCACCCACTCGCTGTTCTGGAAAATTCCAGAGAATAACCACAGGTCGGCCCTCCCCTGGATGGCCAAGGCAAGCCTGACCTCGTCAGACCTCGGAAGCTAAGCAGGGCCGACCCTGGAAAGAACCTGGAAGGGTGACCTCCAAGGAATACCAGGGCTTGAGACGCAGAGGCAGGCGATGTCAAAGCCACCCCTCTGAAATGTCCTAGCCCTACTAGGGGTCTCCAGGATTCACCATAACGTCTGGGCTTGCAAGCACGCGCGCACACACACACACATACAAAATACTAGAGCCAGTTTGGTGTAATGGTTAGTATGTGGAGTCTTATCTGGAGAACCGGGTTTGATTCCTCACTCCTCCACATGCAGCTGCTGGTGTGACCTTGGGTCAGTCACAGTCCTCCCAGAGCTGTTCTCTCAAGAGCAGTCCTCGAAAGAGCTCTCTCAGCCCCACCTACCTCACAGGGTGCCCGTTGTGGGGAGGGGAAGGGAAAGGAGATTGTAAGCCGCTCTGAGAATCCTTCAGGTAGTGAAGGGTGGGGTATGAATCCAATCTCTTTTTCTTCTTCTCTTAAAAGAAAGAAAAAGAATAACCACAGGTCTAATAAGGTTGCCCCTCCCTCCGCAATAAAAGCTGGGGTGACCAGGGATTCTGTCACAGCCGAAATTCTAGACCATGTGAGATGTATTGATCCTCTTGGTCAATGGGGCCACCACCAGTGTTCTCTCTAAGCTGAGTTAGTGTGAGCTAGCTCACAGTTTTTTAGCCTCCGGCTCACACATTTTCCTCTTAACTCAAGAAAGGATGGCTCCAGAGCAAACTAATTTATGCAGCAGCCAAAACGCTCGCTCCCAACTTTAATGCCAGTAGCTCACGAAGTAGAATTGTTGCTCACAAGACTTAGAGGGAGCATAGGCGACCACTGCCGCACTTGGCAAGTGTTTTAAACAAAAACAATCCCCTTTCTTGTATAATCTAGTGGCACGTTTTATTTTTTTTGGCGCAACATTTGAATCTTTGATCCTGAAGAGGAGCATTCCCGCCAAGACGGGGTGGCCGATCGAAACGAAGACTCGGCTGCCATTGTGGCTACTTTAATCTAATTGTCGGTGGTTGTTAGTTGTGTGGTGAGCTGGGTGGGTCCCCTCATCGCTGCTAGCGGGTTAGTTGTGTTCGTCTTTTGTGGCAAAGAGGAAACCGGAGTCTTGTTGGACATTGAAGCGCTGGCAGGGTGGTTTGTTATTTTTTAAAAAAATTCTAGCACAAACTTTTGTGAAGTCGAATCAGGGCCAGGGTTGACCTACCTGGAGGCGGGGCAGCTTCCGGAGCCCTGGGCTTCTGGCGGGGCGCACTGCGGCCACCACCCTCTCGCTTTCTAGCATTGCACCGGTCACGGTCCCTGCTGCACATGCTGCCCGGTGCTGCTAGGTAGTAGGAAGGCTTGTGAGGGGACGAGGGAAGGACACAGAAGCATGTGGGAGGGATGGAGATGAGTGGGAGAGAAGGACAGTGTGAGTGCCTGGGGGGGCACAGGAGGGGAGGGCCCCCCCCCTGAGAACTCTCTGCTGAAGGACCCCCCAAAACCTGGAACAGGCCCTGACTAGAATCTACATGTTTGTTGTGTTCCTGCTACATAAAATGCCTGCATAGGGAGGATCCCGTTATTGCTCCTGAAGAAGTGGGCCCTGGTGTACAAAATCTTATGCTGGGATAAACGGCCTGGGGGCGATGGTGGGAGGGCTTCTGGAGTTCTGGCCCTGCTAGTGGACCTCCTGATGGAGCCTGGGTTTGGGACACTGTGTGACACAGAGTGTTGGACTGGATGGGCCACAGGCCTGATCCAACATGGCTTCTAGAGTTCTGGCCCTGCTGGTGGACCTCCTCATGGAGCCTGGGTTTGGGCCACTGTGTGACACAGAGTGTTGGAATGGATGGGCCACTGGCCTGATCCAACATGGCTTCTCTTATCACAGAATCATAGAGTGTAGAGTTGGAAGGGACCTTGCAGGTCATCGAGTCCAACCGCCTGCACTCTGCAGGAGCACGGCTGAAAGATAGCCCTACAACATACCTGAAAGATGGTTGTCCAACCTCCGCTTGAAAACATCCAGAGAAGGAGCATCCACCACCTCCCGAGGTAGACTGTTCCACTGCTCAATCACAGTTAGGAAGTTTTCCCTGATATTTAGCCGGTAACTCCCTTGTAATTTCCACCCATTAGATCTAGTCTTGCAATCTGGAGCAAGAGAGAATAGATCCACTCCATCTTCTACATGATAGCCCTTCAAATACTTGAAGACTGCAATAATGTCCCCTCTAAGCCTTCTCTTTCCCAGGCTAAACATACCCAACTCTTTCAGCCTTTCCTCATAAGACTTGGATTCAAACCCTCTCACCATCCTGGTTGCCCTCTTCTGGACACGCTTATGTTCTTATGATGGATAGCTGCTCCCTTCAGTACCAGAGGCAGTGTGCCTCTTTTATCAGTGACTGAGGAGCACCGGAGGGAGGAAGCTGTTGCAGTCTTCCTGCTCATGGGCTTCCTAAAGACAGCTGGTTGGCTGCTGTGTGAACAGAATGCTGGACCAGATGGACCTTTGGTCTCATCCAGCATGGCTGTTACGTTAGTTTTTAAGGTATCAAACACTGCATAAATAACGCAGACCAAAGAATGCCCAAGTAATAGACGAAGACTCAAGATTTCAATCTTCATTTTGATGGCTGTTCTTCAAAAACGTCATCAAACTTTATAAAACACTCATAATGTACAGAGGCCTTCAAAGAAGTAGGCAAAAAAACAATCCTTGTATTAAGAAGAAGAAGAGAAGA
>NW_015169176.1:614235-622169 GCF_001447785.1 Gekko japonicus
GTTTGTGTCAGAGTTCTCTCAGCCCCACCCACCTCACAGGGTGTCTGTTGTGGGGAGGGGAAGGGAAAGGAGTTTGTAAGCCACTCTGAGACTCCAAGTGAAGGGCGGGGTATAAATCTAATCTCCTCTTCTTCTTCAATGGAACATTTTCTCATATAGTCGGTGAGCCTCAAGGTGTGGTCAGCATCTAGAGACTTTAAGTACTGTGTACAACTTCTGTGCCTGTTTATTTTTTGTATTTTGTATTTGTGTGTGTGTGAGTGTGTGTGTGTGCACCTGTGCCTGGAAGTCATGGCGACCTCTGGCGACTCCTGCTGGGGCACGGAGGATGTCCAGCCTTGATAGCCTGCCTCTGCCTCCCGGCCCTGGTATTCCTTGGAGATCTCCCATCCAAATACTTGCCAGGGTTGTTCCTGCTTAGCTTCCGAGATCTGATGAGATGAGCTTTCCTGGGCTATCCAGGTCAGGACAACTTCTGAACCTGTTTATGACTATCCATTTCACCAGCCTACCGAAAGTACTGATGGCTCATGTCATTCTGTTTCAGGCCAGTGTTTTTCTTAGTCCTCTGCTCTTTGACCACTATTCCACGTCTTGGTACCAAATTAGGGATTGGGAGGAGTCCCTTGTTTTTATAGCCCACAAGCTACTACTGTATGGCCGGCCAGGGTTCTGTGTACATCTTAAAAAAAAAACACCATGCACTACTAATTTAATAGCCATAAACTAGTCATCGAAACTCACATGTTTTCATGCTGAAAATCCAGTGAATAACTCCCCTCGTTTTTAATAGACTGATGTAGATGGCAAATGAGAGAGATCAAAGAAGGGACAGTAAGTGGCAAAGACAGAAGGTAAAAACCATTACAACTGTTTTACAGAATGGATCCCTTGACAACCTGAGAAGTACAATGTACAAGAGACAGATTTTGTGTTTAGTGTATTTGCGAAATATGCAGTACAGTCTGTGTGTAACCATTTTAAAAAAATGGAACCCCCAAAGAATCCTTTGTTATATTAACAGCTGTTCCAGGTGTCCTGAAGTCAGGGGGGGGGGAAATGGGGATGATGTTTTATTAACAGTTCTTCTTAGACATCTGTGACAAGCTTTGGAACATCACATAAAGTTTTTAAAAATCAGGGAGAAGATGTGACTTGTCATTAAGGCAAAAATATAAACTATCATATGGCTTATAGAAATACTTATTACAAATACTTCTAGGATGATACTCAAATGATACTCCTTGCAGTATCCTTCTAGGAGATATTCCTTGTTCTGGATGTCAGAGGTCACTGTCCTCCTAGGATGATATTCAGATACTCCTTGCAGTATCATCCTAGGAGAATGTTGTTGATGTCAGAGGTCAGCGTCCTTCTAGGATGATACTCAGATGATACTCCTTGTACTATCCTTCTAGGAGACATTCCTTGTTGCTCATGATCAACAACTAGTGTAGCAGCCCACTGAAAACTAGAAGAATGTTATTTTAACTTCTTTGTGGCCAAGACACCCCCCCCCCAAGAAAAGAGTCATTCTTGGCTCTCAAAACAAGAAAAAAAATCAGGCATGATGTTTTCTTAAAAGTTCTTCTTAGACATCTGTGACAAGCTTTGGAATGTTACAGGAAGTTTTAAAAAACCAGGGAGCAGGTGTGACTTGTCATTAAGACAAAAATATACATTATCATATGGCTTACAGAAATACTTATCAAATATCAACCAGCAGAATCTGTGGAGAAGTTCTTCTGAAGAAGCATCCAGAGGGGGGCTAGAATGACAGTCCCAAAGCAGCAGAACAAAATCTGAGTCCAGTGGCACCTTTTAAGACCAACGAAGTTTAATTCTGGGTATAAGCTTTCGTGTGCACGCCCACTTCTTCGGATGATGGTCTCTGATGAAGTGTGCCTGCACATGAAGCTTATACCCAGAATTAAACTTTGTTGGTCTTAAAAGGTGCCGCTGGACTCAGATTTTGTTCTGTTGCTTCAACACGGCTACCCACCTGAATCCCAAAGCAGTTGACCCCTGGAGTCTTCCACTAGACCTCAAAATCTTTGGGTACACTCACATGCTTTGTACCATGCTGGAAAAGAGCAGGTTAAATACGGTCCACATCTGAAGAATGTCAAAGTCGTTCCGCCCACCTTTTGGATGTTAAAAACCAAACAACACTAGAAAGACTCTGTCAATATTTTAAGTGGTACGGTAGATGTTAAGTCTCTGTTTATTTATAATTTTAACCTTTAAGGGCTGGCGGCGATCTCTTGCAAAAAAAATAATAATTCTTTTGCTTATCTTAGATTAGGGTTGGATCCGGAATAAATTCGCCACTTGTGGAAGGGGAGGTGTAATTTCTGCCAGTTCCCCTGCTTTATCTTGCAGATCCCTGATTTTGTGCTCGCTATTTCCGAGGCGTCTTTGTCCCCCACCACCACCAGAAAAGCATTTTGGGGAGATCGGCGTGGGTGGGGATGCAGGACAGTTTTGGACAGAGCCTTCCATTATTGAAAAATTTACTCTGGATTACAGAGGAACAAACGTCTTTCAAGGAGTTTTTCTTTGGTCTCACGCCCCCCTCCCATCCTTGTTTCATCTTGCACTTCAACTTTTTCTGACTTGTGTTGTAATTACCAGGAACTCTCTTATGAAAGGTCTTTGATGAAATAATAAACATTTTGCTGCACCTTAGATGAAAACAGCCAGAACAAAACTACAGTAAGAACACACTCGACTGGGCATGCGGCTTTTAATCACTCTTATAAGTCCCAGGACTGCACATTCATGCAAAAAAAAAAAAAAGTTCTATAAATAGCTCAAATACAGGAACTGACATCCCCCTCCCCCCACCCAGTGATCTCGTGAATAGTAATTTCCTCCAGTCACAAGATTTTTAGGGAAGAGATGGCATGCCTATATCACTTTGGGATCAAATTTTTACTGTAAGTGGGAAGAGTGCTGTGAAGAGCCAGTTTGGTGTAGTGGTTAAAAGCACGGACTCTAATCTGGGAGAGCCCGGTTTGATTCCCCACTCCTTCACATGCAGCCAGCTGGGTGACCTTGGGTCAGTCACAGTTCTCTCAGAGCTGTTCTCTCAAGGGCAGTTCTCGAGAGAGCTCTCTCAGCCCCACCTGACACACAGGGTGTCTGTTGCGGGGAGGGGGAGGGAAAGGAGATGGTAAGCCGCTCTGAGAATCCTTTAGGTAGTGAAGGGTAGGGTATAAATCCTCTCCTCTTGTCTAAAGCTCTTTGCAAAAACTAAGCAGTATTATGATTCAAAAGCATTAATAATAGTAACAAGCAATCATAATAAATAACACATTTTAATCCCTTACAACAGTCTTGCAAGGTAGGCTGCTATTGATTATTTGCTTCATTTAGAGTGACCCTGCCTTTCTTCCCAATGGGGAATCAAAGTGACTTACATCATTCTCCATTCCTCCATTTTGTCCTCACAACAACCCTGTGAGGTAAGTTAGGCTGTGTGACTGGCCCCAGGTCACCCAGCGAGCTTAAGAACATAAGAAGAGCCCTGCTGAATCAGACCAGTGGTCCATCTAGTCCAGCCTCCTCTCTCACACAGTGGCCAACCAGTTCCTCTGGAGGGCCAACAACAGGGCATAGAGGCTGAGGCCTTCCCCTAATGTTGCCTCCTGGCACTGGGATTCAGAAGGTGACTGAAGCTTCTATGGCAGAGTTGTGATTCAAACCTGGGTCTGAAACTCTAACCACTACACCACACTGGCTTTCAAGGTAGGCCACCATTGCTCTTGGACAGCCAGTTTGGTGTAGTGGTTAAGAGCGCAGATTCTAATCTGGGAGAACTGGGTTTGATTCCCCACTCCTTCACATGCAGCTGCTGGTGTGACCTTGGGTCAGTTATAAGTTCTTTCAGAGCTGTTCTCTCAAGGGCAGTTCTAGAGAGCCCTCTCAGCCCCACCTACCTCACAGGGTGTCTGTTGTGGGGAAGGGAGAGGAGATTGTAAGCTGCTCTGAGACTCCTTCAGGTAGTGAAGGGTGGGGTATAAATCCAATCTCCTCCTCCTCCTCCTCCTGCAGAAGAAGAAGGTATGAGCGATTGGCACTGAAATGTGAGCTCATGACCAAGATGAGATTTTAATGGAAACTTTCCTGATTTGCAACTCCCGCTTTTAACCACTGCCCTACACTAGTCGGTATTGGGAATGTGCTATTCCAAAAAGAAATAGCATGAGCACATCTCAAGCAACAAATCTATATCCAGAGGACACATGGGCATGCGACACAAACTCTCGAAATACAAACTAACCAAGGTTTTGAGCAAGTGAAAATGTGTGGCAATACTTTATAGTCAAGAGGTGAGTAGTAGGCAAGCATTCAACAGGTAAAGACAATATAGGTTCCAATGTGTGACTACTGACCGGTTGCCCTACATGATGCTCTCCAGTAAACAATGGAAAGCTGGTCATTGATACTTCCCTTGGAAATCCATGTTGAATATGTTTGATGCAATTTAATCAGCCTGTACTAAGGAAGAGTAATCGAAACGAAGTTTTAAGTCTGGAATCTTCGTCCCCTGCTGGAACTTATACATGAACACCCTGTGTTATTTTTGATGAGTAGGTTACCTGTTGAAAGCATTAGAATTGTCTTCACCTGTTGAATGTTAGTTATATGGTTGCTGTAAGCACTTACCAGTTGAATGCCAATTGTATCTATTGCTGAAAACATTGATATCTACACTTGTTGTTGAAAGCATTGGAGCCTATATTGTCTTTACCTGTTCAATGTTTGCCTACTACTTACCTGTTGGATATCTGTACAAAATTTGTGTGTAATTGTATTTTGAATACTGATATTATAGACATTGTTCCTTTTGGTTTATTCTTAGCATTTTTTACACAGTTTTTTTTTCCTTGTAGTGCTTGTGTATTACTGTGCATTCGCTTTGTGGTCGCAATAATTTATAGCCAATGGGACTTTTAAAAACTCGGGAGGAACCGTGTGGGACTTGACAGCAGGGAGACGGGAAAGGAGATAAAGCTGGTGGTTAGGAGGCTGGGTGATCCTCCGGGCTGCGCTGAACAATACAGGGAGACGAGTAGTGGAAATTTATTCATTTTATTTATTTTGGTTAATTTATATCCCGAATTTCTCCCCAATGGAGACCCAAAGTGGCTTATCTTGTTCTCCTCTCCTCAGTTTTATCCACTTAACAACCTGGGGGTATGTGAAGGACCAATCCTCTCTCACACATTCCCACCTAGGAATTAAGCGCACAGGGAGAGGCCCTCCCGACTGTCCCATCAATCAAAGAAGCTTGTAAAATGTAAAGGGTAAAGGGTTTCCCTTGCTCGAAAGCCAGTCGAATCCGACTCTAGGGGGCGGTGCTCATCTCCGTTTCCAAGCCGAAGAGCCAGCGCTGTCCAAAGACGTTTCCGTGGTCATGTGGCCGGCATGACTAAATGCTGAGGCGCACGGTACACTGTTACCTTCCCACTGAAGCGGTACCTATTTATCTACTTGCAATTTCTTGCTTTTGAACTGCGAGGCTGGCAGGAGCTGGGGCCAGAGACGGGAGCTCACTCCGTCTTGCGGCACCTGGGTCTCGAACTGCTGAACTACCGACCTTCCGGTCTGCAGTTCAGCATCTTAACCACTTGAGCCACTGCAGCCCCTAAAGAAGCTTGTATGGTGGTTAAATGAGAGAGGGCCTTTTTAGTGGCAGCCCCACAATTATGGAGGGATCTCCCCAAAGGGGTGGGCCAGGGCCCCTCCATTTCGGTCTTTAGGAGGCAGCTGAAGACGGTTGCATTTGGGACTGCATTTGGTTCAGTTTATTAGCAATCCTGAACTGTAATTTTTAAATCTCGTTTTTTAAATCTTTTAAAATGTATTTTATGTTATACGTTTTATCTATGTCGTGAACTGCCGAGCTCCATAAGGAGGAAAGGGCAGCTGATAAAACGTTTTAAACAAATAAATAAAAACCCCGTGAGGTAGATTAGGCTGAGCGTGTATGAGTGACCCAAAGTCACCCAGCTAGCTTCCATAGAATTTGAACCTGGATTGGCCCAATGCTAACCACGAAACCAGAAATGAGAACAACTTCCAGTAAGACAAATATTTGAGAATCACCGAGGAAATACCTCTTGGGTGCTAAATTATTGTTTGCATTTGGACCATTAGTTCTTGTTCTTCCTTGGTGGTATCCGCAGGGCTTTTATCCCTGGGGGAACAGGCCGGAACAGAGTTCCGGAACCTCTTCGACAAAATTCTTTTAAAAATGTTTTAAAATTCATGAGTTTTCAGTGTACAGATTGAAAACTTCGTTTCCCTCTTGAGACTTCTGGCACCTCTTTTTCAAAAAGAAAGAAAGAAAAGAAAGAAAGCCCTGGATATTTGGATACTAAAAGCTGTTGTAATAACTATAGGAAGATCTGGAACAGCCTGGCACAGAAACAAGTGCTAGAGAGAATGTTAGAAGTTGTGGATTCAGAATAACCACATTTCCACCATCAGTAAGATCTAGAGCTTCCTCCTCCTCAACCTCAGGGTCCCCATACCTTCCCTTCACAAGTATTTACTTTCTTTCTAATCTGCCTTTTTCTGATGAGACTCAAGGTGGTTTACGAAGCATAAAAACTGCATGATAAAAACAGTATAAGGTACAGCATAAACAATGCAAGAAGACTGGATTGCAAAATGAAGAGAACAATGGAGATTAAAAAACCCCCACAGTTAAAGGTGTGATTTACCTTAGCAATGCAAAAAGTGGATTAGAGGAATTAGAAAACAATGCCGTAAAAATGAGACGGGGGTCAGCAGGGTGGGAGGCAGGGCCATAGCTTGCTGGGGTGGAAAGTGCCATCAAGTTGCGGCCCATTTGTGGTGACCCTGGGTGGGGTTTTCAAGGGAAGAGACAGAGGTGGTTCACCCTTGCCTGCCTCTGCCTCCGACCCTGGCCTTCCTTGCAGGTCTTCCATCCCAGTACTAGCCAGGGCTGACCCTGCTTAGCTTCTGAGATGTGATGAGATCAGGCTAGCCTGGAACATTCTGGTCAGGGCCATGTTTTGCTGCGGTGCCAAAATACCCCCACCCCTACCCCCGTTTGCATGTGTGTGTGTTTTGATTCCTTGGAATGGCCTGAAGTAAGTTTGACAGGGTGCTGTTAGACAGATCTACACAGACAAAGGGTTGTGTTCTGCTTCTGCGGTGATTCTCACAGCCAGGGAGGGAAGGCAGCAAAGTGCCTTTCCACAACCGCTCAAACCCTTTCTGCCGGTCTTTGCAGCCTTCATGCATATTTTCATTCATTGAAGTAAGGCTGAAACTGAGAACCCCCAAATTCCCATCCGAGATTCAGAGGTAACGCTGTTTTCAAGCCTCTCAGCCCCCTGGCTCTGTGTGAAGTTGTGAAAACACATACGTACCCATAATGTTTTTAAAAATACTTGGTAGACTGTCTATGCTGTACTTCCAACCTCTCTGCAGATGCCAGGTGGGTAGCCGTGGTAGTCCATAGCAGCAAAATAAAACAAGGAGTCCAGCGGCACTTCTCAGGCTAGCAGCACTATCCATCCGTCCGTCCGTCCATCCATTGTTTGTTGCCATCAACTCACAGCTGACTTATGGCAGCGACCCCATCGGGTTTTCAAGGCAAGAGACATTCAGAGGTGGTCTGCCATTGCCTGCCTCTGCATAGCAACTCAAGTCTTCTTCCGCTAGGCCCAACCCTGCTTAGCTTCTGAGATCTGATGAAATCGGGCTAGCCTATTTATGCATAAATCACAAAAGCTTATGCTGGAATTTAAAGTGCTGCTGGACTGCTGTTTTAAAGTGCTGCTGTTTTAAAGTGCTGCCGGACTCCTGTTATAAAGTGCTGCTGTTTTAAGGTGCTGCTGGACTGTTGTTTTAAAGTGCTGCTGTTTTAAAGTGCTGCTGTTTTAAAGTGCTGC
>NW_015169176.1:622251-630728 GCF_001447785.1 Gekko japonicus
GCCATCAAGTTGCGGCCAAGAGACAGAGGTGGTTCACCATTGCCTGCCTCTGCCTCCAACCCTGGCCTTCCTTGCAGGTCTTCCATCCCAGTACTAACCAGGGCCAACCCTGCTCTTCTGAGATGTGATGAGATCAGGCTAGCCTGGAACATTCTGGTCAGGGCCATGTTTTGCTGCGGTGCCAAAATACCCCCACCCCTACCCCCGTTTGCATGTGTGTGTGTTTTGATTCCTTGGAATGGCCTGAAGTAAGTTTGACAGGGTGCTGTTAGACAGATCTACACAGACAAAGGGTTGTGTTCTGCTTCTGCGGTGATTCTCACAGCCAGGGAGGGAAGGCAGCAAAGTGCCTTTCCACAACCGCTCAAACCCTTTCTGCCGGTCTTTGCAGCCTTCATGCATATTTTCATTCATTGAAGTAAGGCTGAAACTGAGAACCCACAAATTCCCATCCGAGATTCAGAGGTAACGCTGTTTTCAAGCCTCTTAGCCCCCTGGCTCTGTGTGAAGTTGTGAAAACACATACGTACCCATAATGTTTTTAAAAATACTTGGTAGACTGTCTATGCTGTACTTCCAACCTCTCTGCAGATGCCAGGTGGGTAGCCGTGGTAGTCCATAGCAGCAAAATAAAACAAGGAGTCCAGCGGCACTTCTCAGGCTAGCAGCACTATCCATCCATGCGTCCGTCCATCCATTGTTTGTTGCCATCAACTCACAGCTGACTTATGGCAGCGACCCCATCGGGTTTTCAAGGCAAGAGACATTCAGAGGTGGTCTGCCATTGCCTGCCTCTGCATAGCAACTCTAGTCTTCTTCCGCTAGGCCCAACCCTGCTTAGCTTCTGAGATCTGATGAGATCGGGCTAGCCTATTTATGCATAAATCAGAAAAGCTTATGCTGGAATTTAAAGTGCTGCTGGACTGCTGTTTTAAAGTGCTGCTGTTTTAAAGTGCTCCCGGACTCCTGTTATAAAGTGCTGCTGTTTTAAAGTGCTGCCGGACTCCTGTTATAAAGTGCTGCTGTTTTAAGGTGCTGCTGGACTGTTGTTTTAAAGTGCTGCTGTTTTAAAGTGCTGCTGGACTTCTGTTTTATTTTCCATCCTTTTTTAAAAAAAGGTATGTTGCCACATCATCAGGATGCAGGGCTGGCAACCCCCAAGTGACACTTGGCGATCTCCCACTATTATAATTGATGTCCAAATATCCAAGATCAATTCTCCTGGAGAAAATGGCTGCTTATACCCTGCTGAGGGCCCTCCCCTCCCCAAACATCGCCTCCCCAGGCTCCACCCCCAAAATAGCCAAGTATTTCTCACCTTACAGCTGGCAACGCTATCAGGAGGACTAGTAAAGAAGTTCAGTCATTTGTTCATCTTCCCTTCACATTTAGATTAACAATATCTTTTTTAATTGCCTCACTGAAAACCAATCAAAACCTTGGTTTGGCAAAACTATTCCCTCTCCCCAATGTATATTTAGGAATAGGAGTGTGTGTGAGTGTTGTGTGCGCGTGTGTGTGTGTGCGGCGCATGCAACAGTAAATCAATGCCTGCTCTTATCACAATGACAAACAAGTACACTGTTTTTAATTACGTGGATCATTAGCATCAAATGGCTGCCTGTTTACCTTTCTCCGGGAAGGACAAAGGGACTGATCAGCGCCATCTCCTTTGGGCCCATGCTGTAGGTGAGGTCACTTCAAAGGGAACCTGAAAGGTGATACCTCTGTGGATCATTCCCACCTGGGCGGCCTGGCACATCATTCCTAAACACATGATCAGATTCTCCACCTCAGCTGGCTTTTCATAAAGGCCTGATTCTTGGCTGTGAAGCTGCTGGTGTATGGAGCTGTCCTCAGAGGCAATGCTTACCTGGCCAACGGAGGTTTGATAGATGACCACGTGGGATAGGGCCTTTAGAACTAGGGAACGGTGGGTCTGGTACTCCGTCAGGATGTCTGCTTTGACCCATGACCGACGGTGTTTAGTGCCAGGTTAAGGCAATGGTTTTTAGAAAAGTTACAGGAAGCCGTGTGTGTGTATCTATCTGTCTCTATTGACAGACAGATGGATAGGCAAGCTTGATTTTGGAAGCTAAGCAAGGTTGGACCTGGTTAGTCCTTGGATGGAAGACCAGCACGGAAGTCCAGGGTTGCTACACAGAGGCAGGCAACGGCCAATCACCTCTGTGTTCGTACCAACTGTGTGAGCCGCCCTGAGCCTGTTCGCGGGGAGGGTGGGGGTACAAATGGACTAAAATAAATAAGTAAGTAAGTAAGTAAGTAACATCTCTTTGCTGGGAAGCCCTATGGGGTCACCGGAAGTCAGCTGCAGCTGGATGGAACTTTACACACAGACACACCCACATGGCTATTTTTGGGCAGGAACGCACAGGAACGGAGTTCCGGCTGGCTCCCGAGTTTGGCCACGACCAGCAGGATCTCATTAGCATAATAGGCCACACCCAACAGCAGAAACTCCTTAGGACTGGCTACATTAGGGGTGTGTAGCCTAACATGCAAAGGGTTCCTGCTACAAAAAAAGCCCTGGGTTTTGACAACAAACAAAGTAAATAGAATAAGAAGCAAAAGGTGGGTGTGGCTGGATGACCACACTTCTGGTAACATGGGGGTGTGGCCTAATATGCTAATAAGCTGCTATCTCAGGGTGTGGCCTAATATGCTAATGAGTTTCTGCTGTTGGGTGTGGCCTATTTTGCTAATGAGTTCCTGCTGGGCTTTTTCTACAAAAAAAGCCCTGCACACCCATATTGCTGATCTGCTGATTGTACTTTTATTTGTACTTTTGTGCTGTTGATGATTTTTTTTGGGGGGGGGAGATTTGAATTTGGATGATTTGTTTTTTAATTTGGTTTCTCGTTAGCGGTCTTTGCAAAAGGGAAAGGTGGGAGAGGAATATCTTGAAGAAAGAAGTCCTCGTGAGGGGCCAGTTCAGACGCTTCCGATGTCTGGGGTCTGCCTGGAGGGGGGGCCTTCTGTGTTCCAGGCCAGCCCGGTTCCAGATGCCCCGTCCCCTGAGCAGTTAGCAGAAGCCCTTGTTGTGATGCGCATAGCTCTGGTTCAGCACCTTCGAGAAGCTGGTTGGCTGTGTGCAAAAGCACAAGTGGTGCTCACACCAACAGCTCACTAGACCAGTTCACCGCAAGCAAGAGCCAGGGTGGTGCGGTGGTTGGAGCATCAGACTACAGTCTGGGAGACCCAGGTTTGAATCCTCACTCTGCCATGGAAGCTTGCGGGGTGACCCTGGGCCCAGGCCCGTAGCCCATAGAGGTCACCTACTCCACCCCCCCCCTTTTAAAAGCACAGCCCCACAGGAATTTCTTCTGTAAATGCTTTTTTCAATCATTTTTAAACATTTCTTTAAGGCGTGCACTCCTTTAAGCAGAATGGGGTGCTGTAGTTGACTGATTCCCACACTGAACAAAGGGGTTGGAGTAGGTGACCTCTAGGATCCCTTCTAACTCCGTGTCAAGCAACTGGTCTATAAGAGTGTTTCTGCCTAAATGTTAGCTTTCTTGACTACAGAAATCATCACACACACCCCAGCTGCGGGCTTGTTATTACAATTGTTGCTTAGGCTGGCAGAAGCGATTAACTTGCAGCAGCTGAGAAGTGTCAAGTGGTCGACAGCTTGCAATTTAGAGATCTATCCTGGCAACAGCATTCTATTGGCTTAAATGGCTTTTCCTTCTGCACCGAGAACTTCAGCCCCACCAGGAAAAAAAAAGATTTGCCCCACAAGCCACAGAATCCTGGTTACGGACCTGCTTGGTCCGGTCTCACACTCAGCCAAACCCAGGGTCCCCAACATGGTGCCTGTGGGCACCAAAGTGCCTGCTGACACCTTTTCTGATATCCGCCAAGTGTTTCTAGGGAGTGGGCGGGACCAGACAGGGCTTTTGCCCAGCAAGGCATCCGACTGACTACTGGAAATTTGATTGGCTGTGCAGATTTTTAAAAAGACAGCACAAAGATCTACCCTGTGTCATTCATTCATTCATTCATTCATTCATTCATTCATTCATTCATTTGACTTATACCCCGCTCTCCCTGCCAAGGCAGGCTCAGAGCGGCTGAAGTCGAGCTGTGCCCATCATTTCGTAGCTGGCTCCGCCCCCTCTGGCAGCCATTTTGTCGCTGCGTCCGCCATGCCGTGTCAGAATTCCAAATGTGACCGCACTCAGGCTCAAAAGGGTTGGGGACCAATGTTCCCTCTAAGCTGAGTGAGTGTGAGCTGGCTCACAGTTTTTTAGCCTCCGGCTCCCACATTTTTGTCTTAGCTCGGGAAGGACGGCTCCAGGGCAACTTAATTTATGCAGCAGCTTTAATGCCAGTAGCTCACAAAGTAGAGTTGTTGCTCACCAGACTCCACAGCTTAGAGGGAGCATTGTTGGGGGTAGCCATGGCCTCACCTGTCTCACAGGGTGGTTGTCATGAGGATAAAATGGAAGAGGAGGAAGCAAGAGTTGTAATCCCCTTTGGGTCCCCATGGGGGGAGAAAAATGGGGTATAAATAGATCAGATCAATAAATCCGTACCGTTTGAGCCTTGATTGGGACTGAGCGGTGTTGGAACAGTGCATAAAAAGGGTATGAATGAATTGGCTCCAGCCAGATCTTCCGGCCACCTCTGGCTCGGTTGTAGGCATCGCGTTCCAACTCGTAGTGTCTCATCTGGTGCAGGTTGTACCCATGCCAAGCACTGCGCTCCTCAGCTCTGGAAATGGTGCTGCAGGGGTCCAAAATGCAGCTCTGAGAGTGGCATGCTCCAAGTCAATGTTGACTGTACCCACATGCGTCCCTCCACACTCACGCACAGAGCACTTACCACACCCGAGGTTCTTATCAGAATCAGCCTCGAGTGCCACTGAGCCTGGTGGACAAGGTTGCCAGCCTCCAGGTGGGGCCTGGAGATCTCCCGCTTTTACAGCCAATCTCCAGCTGACAGAGACCAGCTCCCCTGGAGAAAATGGCCGCTTTGAAGGGTGGACGCATGCTGAGGTCCCTCCCCTCCCCAAACACCGCCCTCTCCCGGATCCACCCCCAAAGTCTCCAGGTATTTCCAACCCAATCTGGCAACTCTACTCCTGCCTGCCTCTGTTGACCCCCCCCTTTGAGCAGCACCAGGGTCTCCTTGGGCGTCTGAGGCCCCCAATTGCGGGCACCAGTCTTTTTGCCGTGCTGAAATCCTCACCTGCTTTGGCCTCCTCCCAGAGCCGGTAAGTTTGTTTATCACACACTGCTGGCAAGTGTTGAAACCAAAACCCGTTCGCGGGGTGTCACAGCAAAACAGCACGTCTCCTTCTAGGCGGCCAAGCAGGAGTTGTGTCTCTCTCTTTGTGTGGGTGGTGTTTTGGAGCTCCGGATCCCCCCCCCCCATTTTGGAGACAGCCGTTAGGTACTGGAGCTAAGGTTGTTCCAACCCCCACCCCCTTCCAGGAAGCTCCATTCCCTCGACCTGCGCGTGTGTCTCTTTCGCACACCTCTGCATACACGCATCTGCCACGGCCTCCACTCCTGCGGGTGTGTGTGTGAGTGTGACAGAGTCAGAATCGTCCCAGGCGAGGGGATGCCCGGTAGCTGCTGCGGGCGAGCGAGGGGAAGCGGCCAGCCGGCGTTGGCGGGAGACTTGTTGCTTTGGCCAAGGGCGAGGCGCGGGCTGCCGGCCCGGGGAGGGTGTGGGCAGGCCGGACCCCGCTTGGATCGGGCCGGGAAGGCTGCGTGCCGCGGGGGGTGGGGGGGCAGGCCAGTTGGGCGCGGGGCGCGGGGCTGCCTTCGTCTTCTTCCTCCCTCCTCCCTCTCCGGGTGCGTGTTGTGGAAATGAGAAACATGGAAGGGGCGGGCCCTGGGCGAGCGTGTAATCGGATAGCTCTGCCTTTCTGTCTGACATCCACATGCTGCGCTGCCTGAAAAGGCGGCGAGGAAGCCGAGAGGCAGGCAAAGGCAGCGGAGAAGGAGCCGGCACCGCACCGACACCCGTAGCAGCAGCAGCGCACAGAGGAAGGCAGGCAGGCAGGCAAGGAAGGCAGGAAGGAAGGCAGGAAGGAAGGCAAGAGCGAGGCTTGGAGCAAAAACTCCCCCCGCCGCGGCGAGCGACCAAACAGCAGCAGCCGCCCCTGAGCGAGAAGCGGCGACGCTGCCCGGGGAAAACGCCTCTCGAGCCGTGCGCCACTGCCCAGCGGCGGCTCGGAGCGCCCGGGGCCAGCGCGCCGCCTGCGCTCGCCCTTCGGCCGCTGGCGGAGGCTGGCGATGCTCGGGTGCCGGTGATGCTGCCGCCGCCGCCTTGAAGGAGAAGCTCCGGAGCGCCTCCTCTCCCTGGCGGGTGCCCTGCGCCTGGCTCCGGCCGGCGGGGCGTCCCTCGCGCGTCTCCGGGAGAAGAGTGGCCGGACGGAGTTCCCCTCCTCCGAGGGCCCTTCCAAGCGCCGCCGCCGCCACCGAGGAAGCAGGCAGCGGCAGGCGCGCGTTTCTCCGGGCGGCACATCGGCAAGGGGTTGAGGCACGCCTGGCAGGGAAGCCCCCTCGGAGGCAGTGCCGCTCGGCCGGGATCGCCCCGCCATGGATACGTGCGCTCTCCTTTGGGGATTGTTATTTCTGCTCCTGGCCGGATCCGGAGCCCTGGCGCAAGCAGGTAAGGCGCATCCTCGCTGCACGGCCGCCTCCAGGATCGGGGCTTGCAGGACTGGGGCTTGGCCGGGGGGGGGGGGCACCAGGGCGGCGCGGCGCGGTTCTCCGGCGGACCTCCTGACGCTTCCTCCGGGCTCCGAGCACAAGTTTGGCGTTGGCCGCTGGGTGGACAGGGCGTTTGGCAGGAGACAGGAGGACGGTGTGTTTTGGGGACAGCGCTGGTGTTCCGATGCCACATCTGGAAGAAATCAAAGGTTTAAAAATACTACCAAAGTCCGCGGGCCTTCCGATGCTTGTTGTGTGTGTGTGTGTGTCCTCGCGCGCGGGGAACACAGCATCGAGACAGGCGAAATTGGGGGCAGCGGAGACAGAGCCCATTTCACAGATTGGACTGCCGCGGTTTCCAAAATAAAAGGGGGGGGTTACCCACGTGCTCCCCGAAGTGGAAAAGCTGTTTCTGTGGCTGACTTGGAAGGGGGGTCGTGTGAACATCATTTCTGCCAGGCAAAAGGCCGTCTTTGGTAATGCCTTTTTGGCCTCCTGCACGATCGGGAGGTAGGGGGTGGGGGGGAAGCTTTAGATACATAGACAGACAGACAGACAGGCACCATCACAGATCCTGGGCAGCCATATGAAGTGCCTGGGAAACTTTTCCTTGCTGAACTTGGTGGCCCCAAGGTTGGGGGGGGGGGGAAGCCAGGACGCTTAGGCTGAGAGGTCGGAGCCATTGCAATCCAAGCCCCCAACCCATCGAGAAATATTCGCGAAAGAGAAAGCCGTCTACCCCACCCCCTTCTCCTCCAACTCTTCGCCGTGCCTCCTCGTTCCCGACGGAGACCGGAGCTAATCCCCGTTTACTGGCGAAGAGGGCGCGCTAAACCCGTCCGCCGTTAATTACTCCGGCGGAGATCTGACACTCATTTCCTCCGAATTAGCCGGCAGTGGGAACGCAGATAAGGCAGATCAGAGGCCGCAAACCAACAGGGCTGGGGAGGGCGGAGGGAGGAGAAGCGCTGCAAAACAACAGCTGGAGGAGGGGGGGAGATGTATCCCCCCCACACACCGTTCCTGCAGCTCAAGGCGGGTAGCGGCTGCGTCTGGCAGCGGGAGTCTAACGGCGCCACGCTCCGCAGACTGACTTCGCTCTGCGCCCACCGAAATCCATGCGTTCGAGCGGGGGAACCTCGGCACGTTTCCTTCTGTATGCTTCGCCCCACTGAATTCCAACGGGGCTGGCTCTCTAGGGCTCAAGAACTGAGCATGGCTCTCCGGGGCCTTCTCTACTCGGGAGTAAGCCGAATAGAAGGGGCCTTTCCCGCGCACCTCAGGGCCGCCACTGCAGGTGGAGTCGTCCGCGCCATCAGTCTGGCCGGGCCGCCTCGTGGTTTCCTCCAGGCGAAGAAGGACCCATTTTGCTGCTGCGAGTAGCGAGGCTGCCTTTGAGTCTCAGAGCTGAGGGTTCGTTCCCAGCAGGGCTTAGCTGAGACACTCTGGGTATGTGCAGAGGGCCTCTTCCCCCGGGGGACTCTGAGCGAGCAGGACTGCCGACCTCCAGGTGGGGCCTGGAGAGCTCCCGGATTTACAACTAACCTCCGGAGGAGAGAGATCAGCTCCCCTGGAGGACACGGCTGCTTTGGAGGGTGGACTCTGTGGCATTATACCCCGCTGAGGCCGCTCCCCTCCCTCCTTATCTCCAGGAATTGCCCCGCTGGGAGCTGGCAACCTTGCTTGGAGACACTTAGCTGGGGCAGGCGGCGACTTTCCTCGGAGAAATGGCGGGGAGGGCGTGCTTGGCCCGCGCAGGCCGAGACTGGAAACCAGGCGGGGGGGGGT
>NW_015169176.1:631036-636385 GCF_001447785.1 Gekko japonicus
CCCCAGGCAACGGCGCTTCCCGGCCGGGGCCTCGCGTGTGCTGCGCGCCTCCTCCTCCAGGACCCTGTCGGCAGCGCTCCCGCCTCTCTGCCCGCGCGGTCCTGCCTGGCAGGGCGGCCTCTGTCGGCGCCCTGCGGCCTCTCCCGTTCGCCTCCCGGGCTGGATTTGGGAGCGGACGGACCAGCCACCCTCGGCCCCTGACTCCGGGGCTGCGCCGAGCAGGGAGGGCCCGCCTGGCTGGCCACGTTTCTCCCGAGGGGAAGGAGGGACCCCTTCTCTTTTGCCACCCGCGCCGGGCTCGCCTCCCGTCACCCCAAGCCCCGCTGCCCCCGGTCCGGGACGGATGGGCTCCAACGGGCGATGCCAGGAGGGCGGCAGAGGACAGAGCTCGGCCGGGGTGGTGGCTGAGCGGCCTTCTTTCCAAAACCCGGAATCCCGGAGGGAGAAGAGGCACGTGCTGGGCGGAGGGATGCCAGCCTCCAGGCGCGACCTGGGGACCCCCCCCCAAATTGCTACACGTCTCCAGACTGCAGAGATCAGTTCTCCTGGAGAAAATGGATGCTTTGGAGGGTGGACTCTATGGCATCGCATCCCACTGAGGTCCCGGTTCTCCCCAGGCTCCATCCCCAGATCTCAAGGAGTTTCCCAGCCTGGATCTGCCTCCCCTCATCTCTTGCTGAGGGATTGGGGGGGGGACCCCCGCTGGGGAGCTTTTTAGAAGAGCTCTTCAGTGACTCCTGCAGCAGAGCGCTCTTGACCTGAGCCCATCTACGAGTAGCTCAGAGGCAGAAAGGAGCAGCGGGGGGGGGGGGGGGGGGCCCCTGCTGCTGATTCGCTCCTCCTGGCCCGGCCCCGCTGCTTTGAGCCCCGCCGGCCGGGGAATCGGGAACGTGTGATTGGAGAGGGGAGGGGGGGGGCGGCGCAGCAGCCGGGCGGACCCGTAGTAAATCCAAAGGCTTGTTCCCGAATCTTTGGCACCGGCGCCTCGCTGCAGAGGGGACTCCCGCCTCGGGGGCGACTGCAGTGGCCTGGCGCGGACACCAGGCCGGCGGGGCGGGCTCGCCGAGGCCCGCCCTTCTTCTCTTCCTCCGCTCCTCCTCCTCCTCGCCCAGGCGGAGGCGAGGGGCGCGGCGCGGCGGCGCCGCTCAGAAGGGCGCGCTTGCGATCCCGGCCCCAGTGGTGGCGTCCGTTTCGGCAGAGCTGGTTTGCAAAGCTCGGCAGGGCGGCCCAGTTCGGCCCGGCTTTCCTTGCAGCCTGCGGCGGTGGCGGAGCTCCCCTTGGGCCGCCCCGCACAGTCCCGGCGGCTTCTGGGCAGGCGCTAGAACGCACGTGTGCGGCGGTGTGCGTTGTAAGGCGCCCCTCCCCAGGCCCCCCCCCCCCCATTGCCCGGAACCCTGCCACGTCGCCTGGTTGGTCTCCTCCTGCCTCGGGGCTCGGGTTGGTTCCTAATCCCCAGAGTACGACGCAGCCCGCTTCAGGGAGCGCGCAGAGGCGCGGGGTGCATTCGGGCGTCGCTGTCTCCGCGTTACTTGCAACAGAAACCTGCGCCTCTGTCGATGCCTTAATGCTGAGCGGGGAGGGCCAGGCCGGCTTGCGGAAACCATCTGGAGCAGATTTGTTCTGCAAGCTTTTTTTTTTTTTTTTGCAATGCACCTGTTTACGGCACTTAATGGTCTGTATTTTAGGGAGAGGGAAGGGATTAGCGAGTGCCGGCTTCCTCGCTGGGGACTGACGGGGAGAGAACCACCCCCGGGCTTTCCCAGCGCTCTCTTGCTGGGAAGGAGAAGCGCTCAACTTTGCTTTGCGGATGCCTGTCCTGACGGCTCTTGTGAGCCAGGAGGGTAGTTTTTTGGGGTCTTTTTTGCTGGCACATGGAGGGAGCACTGTTGCCCATGATGTAACTCCCCTCCCACCACCACCACTCTGGGAATCTCCTCTATTGTTAAATTCCAACTCAGCCCTGATGCAAACCAAATGGCATTGTGAAGGGAGTTAGGAGAGGTGTAAACCAGGTGACTTGGCTCTGGGCCAGCACAGGGGTGGTGCAAGGGCAACTTTGCTTCCCCCCCTTCTTGCACGTGGGCCGAGGCGCAGCCACTAGGACTGGTGGGATTCCAGAAAGCTTCCCAAGGGGGGTGGGTGGAGGAGGAGGGCTGTCTGTTTGCAGCAAGGAACAATCTCTTTTTACCACTTGGCATTGATTTGCTTGGGCCACTGGAGCAGAAACGAAACCCAGGCAATCTATAAAAATTCTATTAAGACAAAGATTACCCACCCAAACAAAATACCTATGGAGGCAAGACAAAATAGGCCCCCCTCCGCATTGGTCCCAGAGCGGTTCTGTTAATGGCTTTCCCCATACAGGATCGAGGTGGAACATGGTGTGGGAAGCGTGTTTTAATGGCTGAGTCAACAGATCGACAGGAATAAAAGAAGGTGTGCGCTGGGGGGATGTTTTGCAGGCCGCAGTGGAGCCCAGCGATATGCCTTAACATAATGAAATTTAATTTGGCACAGTGGGGAATGACATGTTTGGGGAGAAAGGCACTTCCTTCAAAGATGAGAAGGCAGAGGATGTATTGATGGGCAAAGCTACCCCCCCCCCCCCCCCTTTTTAGAACCTCGGGAAACCTGCCTTTCATTTATTTTCAAGTTAAGTGTCTAGTCCTCAAGCTTCAAAGTTTGAAACAGTTGGCAAGCCAGTGCCAAAGGCCTCGAAATGAGGTGTCGTCATCTTGAAACTCTCAAGATTTGTAAATTTCAAGAGTTTTCTTTCAAGGGCTGGCACACACTTTTTTGCATCTGAGATTCCAGAAGAAGGGTATCAGTCAGTCTCCACCAACTGTAGTTTAGCATCTGTTGTGTTCATGAAAATTACATGTGAATTGCATTAATGGCATGTAATGGCCAGTGTTCCCTCTAATCTGAGTTGATGTGAGCTAGCTCACAGCTTTTAGCCTCCAGCTCACACATTTTTGTCGTAACTCAGGAAGGATGGCTCCAGAGCAAACTAATTGAGGCAGTAGCCAAATCGCTTGCTCTCAACTTTAATGCCAGTAGTTCACAAAGTAGAAATTTTGTTCACAAGACTCCACAGCTCTCAGTCCTGGGGAGGTATTTCTGGCCCTGTCCTTGGTGCTGTTGGTCTGGTTCTGTGGACCTGCTCCTGAGTGAGGGTAGCCAACCTCCAGGTGGGGCCTGGAGATTTTCTGGAATTAGAACTGATCTCCAGATTACAGTTATCAGTTGCTTTGGAGAAAGTGGCTTCTCTGGAGAGTGAGTGCCTTGGCGTTATGCTCCAGTGAATGGTCTCTCCCAAGGCTCCACCCCCAAATCTCCAGGAATTACCCAGCCTGGAGTTGGCAACCCTGCTTGAGCAGAAAGGAACGTGTGCTGTGGAAACCCAGTGTGAGGGAGGCTGCCTGTGTTTGGGGGATCTGGACCGTTCTCGATCCTCCGGAGTAATATCGCAAGTGAGCCTCTCTTCTCCTTGTTGCTTTTCCCGTGGGAGGAGGAAATGTAGCTAATGCTTCATTTCAGCTGATTGATTTCTCCTTAATACCGGCATAAAGTTAATAGAGGAGAGGAGAGCTGTGATTAAGCCATATAGCCCCAGCTGCTTGACTTGGTTTGATTGAATCTCTGCTCTTTGCAAATATAATCAAAGAGGCCTGAAACTTGCTTAGCATCAACAAGGCTGTTAACGGTTAAGGAGGAGAGAGAAAAAGGGAGCCACGGTGCGGGTCAAACCTGATGGAGGACTGTGTTGACTTCAACAGGACGGCTCCAGTGTGAGGAGATCAAGGGGTTCCATAAGAGTGGTTGGTCAGGATAATATTGGGATGCCAGCCTCCAGGTGGGACCTAGGGATCCCCTGGTATTACAGCCCATCTCCAGAGATCAGTTCCCTTGGAGAAAATGGATGCTTTGGAGGGTGGACTCTTTGGCATTGTATCCCCGGGTGGACTCTTTGGCATTGTATCCCTGGGTGGACTCTTTGGCATTGTGGTCCCTGTCCTTCCCGGGCTCCATCCCCAGATCTCCAGGAGTTCCCCAGTCTGGCTCTGGCAAACCCCCCCCCCCCAATCCCCTGCTGGTGGCCAGGAGGCATCTGGCAACCCTACATCTAAAACAATTTGGGGAGTTTCCCCTTTAACCCACTTTGATAGGGCTACCGAACTCTAGTTGGGGCCTGCAGGTCTTTTGGGATGACAGCTGGTCTCCCGATGACACAGATCAGTTCCCCTGGAGAAAAATGGCTGCTATGGAGGGTGGACTCTGTGGCACTGTACCCCCGCTGAGCTTCCTCCATTCTCGCCCAGTCTCCGCCCCCAAATCTCCAGGAATTTCCCAACCCCAAGATGGCAACTCTACTTCTGTTGTCACTTCTTTTGTGTTGCTGTAGGCCTAACAAGTGGTCCATCAGCTATGTTTAGCCCAGTGGCTCCAATCTAAGTATCCCACCCCATTTCAGATCTGCATTTAAAGTCTATTCTGGATCGCTCACTGTAAGTAAAAGGGAGTGAGGAAAGACCGTATGGCCTCGGATGCCAGCGTGAGCACTTGCACTCGGAGGGGTGTGTGCGTGTGTCAGTCACTAAGACACTCCTCTGCTGTCGGTGGGGATTTCTGGCACGCTAATTTGAGTTCAGCATTCACTGAAGGGCACCTGACTGAGAGCCAGAGAAAGCAAAGCTTATCTGCCCCCCCGGCCCCCGGAGGAGTGAGCAGTGGCTTTCTTCTCGTGCTCCAGCCCTGACCCAGACAGGCCACATCTGAGAGAGGGAGTGTGGGAGTTTTCTTTGCTCTGCCCTTTTGGCTCATTTCTCCCAATTAGTACTTGTAATTCAGAAGAAGGACATCTGGTGGTTTTAGCGTCAGGTACAGACTGTGAGAAACTCCCGTGCTGTATGTGGCTGGGCACATTGCTGATTGGGCAGGGGGGGGGGCATTGGTCTTCCAGCTCCAAAGCTTGCGACTGGGCCACTGCAGCTCCCGGAGAGCAGACGTCCCATCGTTTATAAAAGTGGGGAATCGCTCATTAGGTCTGAAGGGAGAAATCCACGAAGCAGGGAGGATTGGAGGAAAGAGTCGTGTTCTTTCTGTTGCACATCAACTTCGTGGGACTTGGACCAAAGCTGCCTAGCAGCCCAGCCCCCAGAGTCACATGCCCTGTTGGACATCGGCCTGCAGAATCCAGACTGCGGTGTGCTGTGGTCAGAAAGAGAAGTTGCCTGCAGAGCACCCTACGAAACCACCTCGTGACTCAGGTGAATTAGACCCCCCTTATCGATTTCTTGGGGGTGGCAAAAGTGACCTCCATTCTCAGTTTCAAAGGAACAAGGCTGC
>NW_015169176.1:636452-648116 GCF_001447785.1 Gekko japonicus
CCACTGGGTTTATTATCTGTGAACCAGATGTGCTGACAGTACTCCATGGCGCATGCTGATATAGGCCAAGGTAGAATGAGGGGAACATGAAATTTATTTGTTTACTTCCTCCAAACCCCACCTTTCTCTCTTGTGGAGACCGGAAACAGTTTATCTACTTTTTCCCTCCTACATTTTGTGGCTTTCCTAGTTCTTGTGCCCAGACTTTGGAACTCTCTCTTTGGAACTCAGAAAACCTGTATGGTTCCCTCTCATATAGACTTCCGGTGTTTCTTGAAGATCTCTTTTTTGTTTGTTTGTTTTGGGAGACACTTGGAGGGGAACTAAGTGTGATTTCTTTAGCATACTTCGATAGGGCTTTGTCTTGCGGTTGGCTGGTTGTCTAACAGCTGTTTTTGCTGCCAAGTGTTCTGGTTTTGGAAGGTTTGAAAAATAAATATAATTGTTTTAGGGAATAGATCTGTATGTTTCTTTTTTGTTTTTTTAGCGATTTCCTTAAGGTGCTGTAATTAAGTAGAAAGATGGTGGGGTGTGTGTGTGGGGGAACGGGCATAAGAATGCCTAATGCCAGTGTTTCTTAAATTGGACTCCAGTGATCCATTAGGTGCGGTTGCCAGCCTCTAGGTGGGGCCTGGAGATCTCCAAGAATTACAACTGATCTCCAGTCTACAGAGATCAGTTCCTCTGGAGGAGGAAATGGCTGCTTTGGAGGGTGGATCCTATGGCTTTATCCCCCACTGAGTACTCTCTCTCTAGGCCCACCCCCATCTCCAAGAATTTCCCAACTTGGACTTGGCAGCCCCCTCCACTGGAGGTCCATGAGGGTACTTGGAAGGGGCTCATATCTATTATAAAGACGGAGGGCAGGCCTTTCTGGCTTATGTGAAAGCACAGCCCACTCGAATGTCCTCAGAATAGGGACAGAAACTCTGCCTCAGGGGAAGGGCTCAGAATCAGGGTCCCCCTCTTTCAAAGGGCAAGAACTCATATTGTTGGGTGGAGCCCACATTTCCCCGGATTACTTCAGAGTACTAGACAGCAGATGAGCTGATTGGTTGCAGGGAACAAACAGCTCAGCTCTGAGAGCTCTAATTGGTTGAGTGGCACCAAGGAGGTGGAGTCCTCATTGTTACTTCTGGTATGAAACTGGGCTGGGTTTCCCTCTGTGTTCCAAGGCGAAGGATTTCCGCACAGAGCGAGAGAGACACCATTTTGCTTCCGTAGGCAGTCATAGTTTTCGTTGGAATACTGGAAGTTCAGGTTTTGTGTGGCACTGGTTCTTTTCCGGTTTCCCTGAGCCGCTCCGGAAGTCCCTTCTCACCCCTGTTCCGCTGGCCTCTTGTCTAGGAGTCATGAAGTGGAACGGAAGTTTCTCGCTGTCTCTGGTGCAAAGTACTTTCCAGTGGAGGGGTGAGACTGATTTGAACCCTTTGGGTGTGGCCGCATAGAACCAGCTACCCTCCGAGACCTGACTTTTGTAGGCCGTGTGCAGATAACACAAACACGTAAACCCCACTTTTAAAGTGCAAGTGATGTTGGCTTCTCTCCAGGTGGAGCCTTGAATTCTCCTGCCATTGCAACTGATCTCCAGGCATCAGAGATCAGGTCCCTTGAAGGAAATGGCTCCTAAGAGGGTGAACTCTATGGCACTATCCCCTGATGAGCCCCCTCCCCTCCCCAAACCCTGTCCTCCCCAGGCGCGCGCCCCCTCCGCAATCTCTAGGTACTTCCCAACCCAGAGTTGGCAACTGTAAAGTGGTGCGGTTCTCACTTATTTTTGAACAGGAGATCATGGAAGCCTCCATGGGACGTGCGTGGCTTATTGCACTCACTTTGAAAAGGGTCTGTGAGGCGGGGGAGGGGAGAACTTGGAGCTTCACGAAAACTTCTAATCAACATGTGGGACGGTGTGTGTGTGTGTTTGGCTTTCTGAAGCCTGAGAACCCTTATCTTACATGTTTATGATCCTTTATCCCATTCTTTCTAGAAAGATTCCCAGTCAACTTCCATCCAGGCCCTGACCGAACCTTAGATTTCAGCAAGGCCATGCCACTGAGTACTGGATTCTAAATAATGCATCTTCTGGCTTCAAAATAGTGAGGCCAGGGCTTCCAGAACTTTGCTACACACATCTCTCTGCATTAAATAAAGACACTTGAGAGATCTCTCCCAGGCGTACCTGCACTCAGTAGAAATGCCTGGTCAATCTGTGCTTAGCTGTGCTTAGCCCCCCCCCCCCCCAGCATGACAGGGTGTCTTGTCCTTGAGGGGAGCAAAAACAGCCCTGCCCTGTACAGTTCTGGAGCCATGGGCTGAGGGTGGAAAGAGGACCTTTGCCCAGGACTGAGGCCGTTGAGTAGGTTTTTATCTCACGTTTCCTCCAAATTTCCTCCAAGGAGTTCAGGGCAGTTTCTTCTCTTCTCCTCAGAATAGCCCTTTGAGGTAGATGAGGCTGTGAGAGAGTCACTGACCCAAGTTCACCCAGCAGATTTGAAACTGGGTCTTTCAGTTCCTAGCCAGTTTGGTGTGGTGGTTAGGAGCGCGGACTCTAATCTGGGAGAACTGGGTTTGATTCCCCACTCCTTCACATGCAGCTGCTGGTGTGACCTTGGGTCAGTCACAAGTTCTCTCAGAGCTGTCCTCTCAAGAGCAGTTCTCTGAGAGTCATCCCAACTCCACCTACCTCACAGGGTGTCTGTTGTGGGGAGGGGAAGTGTAAGGAGATTGTAAGCCGCTCTGAGACTCCCTCAGGTAGTGAAGGGTGGGGTATAAATCCAACTCTTCCACCTCTCCTTCCCCTTCCTCTTCCTAGTTAGGCACACTAACACTGCTAATCCATGGGTTCCATCTTGTCACGGCTTTTTATGGACTGAGGTATCATCTGCCGTTTGGACAGCCATTATTTTAGGGCGCTCAGTTTGAAGTTGCTTCTTTCGTTGAGGATTCAAAACGTGCTTTTAAAATAAAACGGAGATGGAAAACTGGGGTGCTTTAGTGAATCTGTTGCCTCTCAAAAGACGTTCCTTTGCTGTCCATGCTCAATTCCGTGACCTGCCATGCACCAGCAATGGCTGGTAACTGTGGAGGTTTTCGCTAATTCTTCACGTTTATCAATTTTGTGGGCGACACAGCCTCTTTCTCACATGTTTGCGCATCTCAGCTGTATGTGCCCCTCTACCTACAGATGCATCCATGCTTTAAAAACGAGGCGAAGCATTGTGGAGACTCCAGTATGGAGTCCCTTCCAACTTTTGTCCAATTTTCAAGTATGTCTACCAGCATTTGACAACTATCCTTTTGCCTGATACAAGGTTTGCATCTCCATAGATGCAGCCATATTTCTTATTGCCCACTGGAGATTTGATTGGCTGAGCAGATTTTGAAAAGTATTGCTTTGGTGAGAGCAGGCCAACGGCCTTTACTGTGTGGCTGAAGGTAATCTGTGGCATTCATTCTGTGGTTGGCCATGCCTCTTCTGGTAGGCATTTTGTGGCTGTGCCCACCAGACTATGTCAGAATTGCAAAGATGCCCGCAGGCTGGAAAAGGTTGGGGAGGGGAGCCTGTTGGGATATTTGTGAGTTCACTTCTTGTCATGAGAGCATTTCCTCTTTGTTATGCATGCTGATTTCTAGTTAGAGATCCAATAGAATTGTCTGTACATTTTTCCTGCTAGACCAAGGTGATAGAATGTATAATTAACTAGTGTTGGGAGAGCCAATATGGTGTAGTGGTTAAGTGCGCAGACTCTGACCTGGGAGAACAGGGTTTGATTCCACACTCCTCCACATACAGGCACTGGTATGACCTTGGGACAGTTACAAGTTCTTTCAGAGCTGTTCTCTCAAGGGCAGTGCTCAAGAGAGCTCTCTCAGCCCCACCTACCTCACAGTGTGTCTGTTGTGGGGCGGGGAAAGGATAGGCATTTGTAAGCCACTCTGAGATGCTGAGTGAAAGGCGGGGTATAAATCCAATCGCCGCCGCCGCCTCCTCCTCCTCTCCAATTGGATAATCAATAGTTTGGGGATCATGAGCCAAGGGTTTCAGTTGATTGCACTTTGTTGTCCCCTCCTTGAAGTTTTTCCCTCTGAGTCACATGTTAAGTTCTTTGAGAAGCATAGGGTTGCCAAATCGTAATTACTCACCGGTGGGGGAGCGTTCGCTGGGTCCGGGAGCTGGGTGTGTGCGTGTGCGCGCCGCCAGAACATAACCGGAAGTGACGCAGGACGTAGGGCACGTTGGGGGCGTGGCCCAGATCGTCGGAGGGGAACCATATGGTTCCCCCCCCCCGACGATCTGGGCCACGCGGGGGGATTTGGCAGGCCTAGAGAAGCAACATGTAGCTTAGAGCTAGAGAGGATGATTTATTTTACTTTTGTTCTCCAAATACCCTTTCCCTAATCTTTAGTAAAGTTCTTTTTCTAGACAAATACACCTGTGTCTGGCTGCTTTGATCTAACTCTGCAATTTTTGAATCTCAATACGTAACAGACCCCTACCCTGGAGCCCAGTTTCTGGGCCCGTGAACACACACCGAACTGCCTTCTACTGAATCAGACCATCGGTCTGTTAGGGTCAGTATCGTCTATGCAGACTGGCAACCGCTCTCCAGAATCTTTTGAACTGGAGATGCCAGGGATTGAACCTGGGACCTCCTGCATGCAAAACAGATACTCTTCCACTGAGCCTCAGCTCCTCTCCATTTCAGATGTATCCACAGCTTGTTTTCTGGGGAGGAAGCTATTATGCTGCCAGTGGCAATACATTGAGGAGGAAAATGAGAAACCCCCCCCCCCCCCCGGTTTATTCCATTCAAGTGGCAACCAGTGGTTAGGATACTGGTCTTTATTTATTTATACTTGAGAGAGGTCTGACTCATGGACTCCGTAGTCCAGCGACTCTGTTCCCCATCTGTCATAGTGGAACAATAATTGCCTGCCTTACCAAGAACTGGAGAGATTGAATGAGATCATGACAATGATGTCTTTTTCCTCAGTTAATGCACTACACAAATGATTATTAATAACTAGAGACTGACTGATTATTTTGGAACAATGTATGAAACTTCTGTGCACAGCATTTTCTGCTAACCCATGGTTCAGTGCTGTTTTTGGCGCTTATAAATAGCTTCTTTTTTGAATGTGACAACAATGCACCTCATATCTAAACAACCTTCCATAAAACATGTATACTTCTATGTGTAAAAATTCATAGCCTCAGATCTTTTCATTATGAGGGGGGGGACGTTCCTGGGATATAGCACTTGATTTTAAGTATGGTTGCCAACTTCTAGGTAGTGGCTGGAGATCTGGGATTACAGCTAATCTGCAGATGGCAGAGAACCAGTTCCCCTGGAGAGAATAGCTGCTTTGGGGGGACACACACACTCTATGCCATTGTACCCTACTGAAATCCTTCCCCTTGCTAAACCCTGCCCTCCCTAGATCCCCCCCCCCCAATCTCCAGGAATTCCCTAAATCAGAGCTGGCAACCCTAGTTTTAGGATGTATGTGTTTCTCAGCAAATACACACCTCAGCTGTACATTCAATGTAGGTAACTAAGAAACTGGGGAAAGTTACTGGGTCTTCTGAAAATTGTAGGGTGCCAACCAGGTTTTTAAGAACATAAGAGAAGCCATGCTGGATCAGGCCAATGGTCCATCCAGTCTAACACTGTGTCACACAGTGGCCAAAACTCAGGTACCATCAGGAAGTCCACTAGTGGGGCCAAAACTCCAGAAGCCTTCCCACTGTTGCCCCCAAAGCACCAAGAATACAGAGCATCACTGCCCCAGACATTGATAGATAGATGATAGACAGTAGATAGAGAGAACATAAGAGAAGCCAATGACCTATCCATTCCAACACTCTGTGTCACACAGTGGCTCACTGGACTCTTAAGGTGCTAAAGTTAGATAAGCATACAGAGCAGAGAGCTGGTTTATTGTAGTGGTTAGGAGCACAGACTCTAATCTGGGAGAGCTGGGTTTGATTCCCCACTCCTCCACATGCAGCTGCTGTTGTGATCTTGGGTCTGTTACAAGTTCCTTCAGAGCTGTTCTCTCACGAGCTCTCTCAGCCCCATCTATTTCAAAGGGTGTCTGTCGTGGGGAGGGGAAGGGAAAGGAGATTGTAACCCGCTCTGAGACTCCTTCAGGAAGGACAGGGTATAAATCCAAACTCTTCGTCTGGACTTGAATCTCTCTGTTCTAATGCAGACCAACATGGAAACCAGGTTTTTTTTTTTTGGGGGGGGGGTGTTTGCTGATAGTTTAATGACATTTCAGCAAAATTACATCAATTGTTTTCTAGTACAGCTGAATCATATTCTGAGATCACAGTCTTAAGCAGGTCTACCCTGAATCCTTCTCAGGTCTATTTAATTGGGCTTTCTCCCAGGGAAGTATTGTTAGGATTTCACTGCGAGTCTCCCAAAATGACTGAAATTTCCCCCAATATTGGAGTTTTTGCTCCCTGAGAAATCCCAAGCATAAAACGATGAGGAGGTGGGGATTAGAAACTTTTGACTCCTAAGAAGAGCCAGAGGTTGCCAAGTAACAACTCCTGAAGTTGCTTCATAATTCTAAGAAATCAAAACATATACAGAGGGGAACTTTCAGTTCCGTTACGGAGTTTCCCCTGAGCCCGCTCTCTTCCTCACACTCCACGGCTAAGCAACATTTATAAGCACGACACATTACTGCATACTAAACTCAGTATATTTTACAAGAGCAAATGTAAACATTCCCAGCCAGTGTACTTCACATAGTTTTCTTTGCCAAGTGCCACTGACTCACTGTGGCAATGGGAGAACTGTTGCATTTAAAATAAATAGGGAGCCCAGAGGAAAGATTCCTTATGTCCCTCACTGCTGGCACAGTGTATGTAAAATTAGGAGGGGAAAAATTCTTGTGGGAGCTTTCCTGATAGAGACCGTGGCCAGAGGCCAAGCCTGTGGCTGTGAATGTACTTACTTGGAAGGAAGTTCTATTGAAATCAAGGACATGGGTTTGGGTTGTATTGCCACTGCTGGGATGGGAATTACTTTGAGATTTTGGGGTGCAGGTAGGGAAGAGCAGTGTGCGCAGCAGGGAAGAAACTCAGCGGTGATATGATGGCATAGAGCGATGCAATGCTCCCTCTAAGCTGTGGAGTCTTGTGAGCAAAAATTCTCCTTGGGGAGCTACTGGCATTAAAGTTGTGAGCAAGCGATTTGGCTACTGCATAAATTGGTTTGCCCTGGAGCACTCCTTCCGGAGCTAAGATAAAAATGTGTGAGCCGGAGGCTAAAAAACTGTGAGCTAGCTCACACTAACTCAGCTTAGAAGGAACACTGGAGCCAACCTTCTGCCATTCTCTTCAGGGGAATTGATCTTTGTGGTAGGGTTGTCAGGCCCCCCCCCCCAGCCACCAGCTGAGACGGGGTAGGGTTGCCAGATCCAGGTTGGGAAATTCCTGGAGATTTGGGGTTGGAGCTTGGAGGGACAGGGACCTCAGTGAGGTACAGTGCCGTAGAATCCACCCTCCAAAGCATCCGTTTTCTCCTGGGGAACTTATTTCCGAAGTCTGGAGATGAGCTGTAATTCTGGGGGATCCCCAGTTTCCACCTGAAGGCTGGCATCCCTATTCTGTAGTCTGGAGAACAGTTGTAATTCTGGGAGATCTCCAGGCCCCACCTGGAGGCTGGCAACCCCATGTTCAGGCCTGCAAACCATGGAGGCTTAAATTGCATCCTAAGCATGTTTACTCAGAAATAAGTCTCAACATGTTCAGTGTAGATTACTCGTAAACAAGTGGGTTTATGATTGTGGCCCAGAGACCAGCTTAAGTCTGCTCGGCAGGCTCGAGGGTTGCTAAATTCAGCGTAGGACATTCCTGGAGAGTTAGGGGAGGTACCTGGGGAGAGTGGATTTGGGGGAATGGAGCGAGCTCTGTGGGGATGTAATGCCACACTAAGATTTCCATTCTCCTACTCGATGGTGTACCTCCAAAGCTGGCGTTTCCTTCAGGGAAACTAGGGATATCTTCCCCAGGTGGGGGTGGGGGACCCCCTGCTTTTGTGGTAGGGTTGCCAGCCTGCAGGTGGGGCCTGGGGATCTCCCGCTTTTACAACTGATCTCCAGCTGACAGAGTTCAGCTCCCCTGGAGAAAATGGCTGCTTTGAAAGGTGGACTGTATGGCATTGTACTATGTTGAGGCCCCTCCCGTCCCCAAACCCTGCCCTCTCCTGGCTCCACCCCCAAAGTCTCCAGGTATTTTCCAACCCAGACCTGGCAACCCTATTTTGTGGACTCCTACCCGCTGCCAGTCAGGTGGCTGACGGAAGTTTTCCCCACCCCTGACGCCATGCGCAATGTGCTGATATCGTCCGGAAGTGATGTCATTGCGTCGATGACACTGGGGGGGATGGTGACTCTGCTTTTTGGGGAAAACGCTATGGTTTGAAGCTATGGTTTGAAGTTACTATAGAGTTTTGCCCAACTAGCAAAGCATCGCCCCCAACTTCGCCAATGCACTGATGTGACTTCCGGGTGACATCAGAGCGTTGCACGATGTCCCCACCCACCCTTGGAATGCCCCCCAAATCCCCCCACTGGTGCCACAAAGGGACCCGGCAACCCTAAGAGAAACTGATCTCTCCAGTCTTCAGATCAGTTGTAATCCCAGGAGAACCTGCTGGCTGTTCCTTGCATTGGCCTGACGTGGACCTTCTTTGCCAAGAATTCATGCCTTTTTTGGGGGAAGCATTTACTCGATGGAAGGGCTGCCAAAAGGGAGGCCTGGAAAGCACCTTTTGTTACTAGATCTTTTCTCTAGCATGCTGTCTCTCCCTCTCTCTCTCCCTCTCTGTCTGATCTGTTGCAGTTAAATTTAGCCGTGGTTCTAATTTAAAAATGTGTTCTGTATTAACTTTTAAAAAGAAGAGCACAGGCAGGTTTGTTAGCAGCTTAAGTTAAGGTATAAAACCATAAACAAAGCGCAAACATTTGTGTCATTGGTCTGCCTTTTGGAGTGCTTATTCCTGCCTACTTTTGGGGGGGTTTTTTTGGTCAGACTCAGTTGAATATGGAGCTGGTTGTTGGGAAGCTCCATAAATGAGGCCTAAACCCTGTGAGGTGTACAATTCCGTAGGCAGCTGTAAGGACTGATTTGACCGCTGGTCTCGAGTCAAGCCTTGACTAATCGTTCCTTCAGATCCTGAGAGGCCTGGACGGCAGAGGATCTCAAAATCGCCTCAGTCCGGCCACTCCTTGGAGAACGAGCCTTGGATCAGGAGACCTCTGACCGTGTGGACAGGCCTGAGGCCTAGCCAGCCCATTCATCAGGGCTGTTGAGAGGAAAGCCAGGGCAAAAGACAGCCTTGGGGGCCTCCTCTTGTACCTTCCGCCTTCCATGCTCTCCGTAGATTACCTACTCTAGTTAAGTACCCGCACTATCAACATAAATGTACTATGTATGTTAGTATGTAGCATTTAATGTTGATAAATTCATTAATAACCATGGATGCCAGTTCAGTGAATAGGAAAATTGACTTCTTACTCGACCCTGTAAGCCATGGTTCTGAAGTGAAAGGTTAAAGCGCTTCGGGCTCTTTAGCTTGGAGAAACGGCGGCTGAGGGGTGACATGATTGAAGTTTATAAGATTATGCATGGGATGGAGCAGGTTGAGATAGGCAGGCAGTTCTGCGCCCCCCCCCCCAGCAGTGTCCTCTCAGAGTTCACGGTATTGATGCGTCCGTCTTCCCTTTGCTGATGTAAGGCCAGCAGTATGTAAAGCATGATGTATTTTGTGTGTGTCTGTGTCTGTGTGTATTGCATTGCTGAGACTTGGTTTAATGAGACATCAGTTTTAGTGCTTATCCATTTGGCAGCTGCTATAAGGGAACTTACGATCTTTTCAAAAAATTTGCAAGTTCAGTTTAATGGGAATAATTGGAACAGCGTGAAGGTCATCTGTTTCCAAAATATGGCAAGGACATGCGTTGTGTTAATCAAAATTGTGCCTGCAGCCTTCCATTTTGCAGCCAGCCAAGTTTATACAGAGGAAAAAAAAAATTCTGGGTAACTCATTCATTTTAAAGACTGAGGGACAGGGTAATAGGTGACTGATACTTGGGAAGAGGACAGAAGAGGAAAGGGTTAAATTGTTTTCAGTCTGATAAGTTCTGTTTACTCATGCTTGGTTGGGGTGGGGGATGATGCCTTTTTGTTAGAACCCAATCAAAAGAGCACAAGACAGTCGGTGCAGGTCCCCCCGGAACTGTTTGAACTGTTTTTAAGTTCAGGTTGTTGTTAAGCATGTTAGAGGCAGAGGGGGAAGAAAAGTTTCAAGACCTACTGGAAAAGGCCAAAGTCTGTAGTTTGTAGCTTGCATGAAATAGAGAGCAGGAGATGTTGCAGTTGCAATTAGATTGCAGAGTGAGGGACACAAGGCTGCCGTCATAGGCTGTCTTAAGAGGATCTTGGAATGAAGAAACGACAATAAAAGTCGCTACCTTTGGAAATATAAATGCCAGATGTGAACCTTCCTCCCCCTCCCCCAGGTTGCCACTTCTGGGTTGGGAAATACTTGGAGATTTGGGGGGTGGAGCCTGGGGAGGGTGGGGTTCAGGGAGGGGAGGGGCCTCAGAGAGAGCCAGTTTGGTGTAGTGGTTAGGAGCGCAGACTCTCATCTGGGAGAACCGGGTTTGATTCCCCACTCCTCCACATGCAGCTACTGGTGTGACCTTGGGTCAGTCACAAGTTCTCTCAGGGCTGTTCTCTCAAGGGCAGTCGTCCAAAGAGCTCCCTCAGCCCCACCTACCTCACAGGGTGTCTGTTGTGGGGAGGGGAAGGGATTATAAGCCACACTGACACTCCTTCAGATAATGAAGGGTGGGGTATAAATCCAATCTCCTTTTCTTCTTTTCAGTAGAGTACAATGCCACTTTCACACATGCCAAATAATGCAGTCCACCTTAGCAACTATTAGCAAGTGGATTTTGCCATTTCATACAGTAAAATCCACCTGCTAAGGCAGCCATTTTCTCCAGGGGTGCTGATCTATATTGTTTGGAGACTAGTTGTAATAGTGGAAGATCTCCAGGCCCCGACTAGAGGCTGTTGTCTCTATCCCCTCTAGCTTGGTGAAGAACTTCTGATGAGCTTGAAATCTTGATACAGCCATTTTATGACATTTTGGCTGTCTTTAAAAAAAGGTATAACAATACTGAAGTAGTCCAAGATGGCAACCTACAATTTTCCCATCAGGGTGGCCTCTCCGTCATGGGATGTGCTGTGGTTTGGTGGCAGAGCCGAACCTCCCAGATTTACACGCTGGCGTCTCCAGGAAAGAGACTTTCGATGGTGTTGGGCGAGGCTTCCGTTTAGCCTGGAATGCTGCCACCAGCTTGAATAAATCATACTGAGGTAACTGGAGGAATGGTCTGACAGGCACTTTCACACACACTAAATAATGCAGTTTCAATCCACTTCAGCGACCGTTTGCAAGGGGTTTTTGTCATTTCACCAGAGGTCATTTCGGGGGGGAACGCAGTTTCCCCGGGTGAGGTGCAGGGGGCGGGGCACATGACGAAGCCCCGCACCCTGCTTCCGGCCGCCCCACTTCCAGCCCTCATTCAGCCAGGAGGAAGCAGGAGAAGAGGGAGGGTAAGTTGCTTCCTCCC
>NW_015169176.1:648127-730260 GCF_001447785.1 Gekko japonicus
CCTGCCTGGGGCCAGGGAGGGCCTTGGCGGGGCTTCCTCGCACTCCCGCTGGCCTTGCAGGTCCACCGCCAGGCCCCTGATGTCAGGGGGTGTGGCATATGCTAATGAGTTATGCTAATGAGTTCCCCTAGCTCTTTTTCTACGAAATGACCCCTGCATTTCACACAGTAAATTCCAGTTGCAAAGTTGCTGTATATTGTGTTACTTGTAAGTGCAGAATGCCTGAGCTTCAGCCACAACCTCCATTGACTCTTGGTATCCTGAAATCTGCAACAGGATTGGTCAGTGTTGGGAGACAGACAAATCAGGACAGTAGTTGACATTTGGTGGGAATAATTCCTATTGGTTCCAAGCACTCGTTATTGATTGGATATTATTGCTCTAGGGGGTGTGGTTTCCCTTGGTTCAAATTGTATATACCGTGTTTCCCCGAAAATAAGACACTGTCTTATATTTATTTTTTCTCAAGAAGACACACTAGGGCTTATACCACAAATGCATAGAAATCCTGCTAGGGCTTATTTTTTGGGTAGGTCTTATTTTCGGGGAAACAGGGTAGTTAGGTCATTCTGTATGTTTGTTGCTGTGTTCTGAGCTGAATAAACAAATCTCTTTTGAAAAGAGCTGCCTCAAGTCCAGTACATAATAAAAGTGCACTGAAAGTGGATCGGAAGTTTGCTTCCTCCCCGCCTCTCCCCACCCCTGCCTGCCTGGGGCCAGGGAGGGCCTTGGCGGGGCTTCCTCGCACTCCTGCTGGCCTTGCAGGTCCACCGCCAGGCCCCTGATGTCAGGGGGTGTGGCATATGCTAATGAGTTATGCTAATGAGTTCCCCTAGCTCTTTTTCTACGAAATGACCCCTGCATTTCACACAGTAAATTCCAGTTGCAAAGTTGCTGTATATTGTGTTACTTGTAAGTGCAGAATGCCTGAGCTTCAGCCACAACCTCCATTGACTCTTGGTATCCTGAAATCTGCAACAGGATTGGTCAGTGTTGGGAGACAGACAAATCAGGACAGTAGTTGACATTTGGTGGGAATAATTCCTATTGGTTCCAAGCACTCGTTATTGATTGGATATTATTGCTCTAGGGGGTGTGGTTTCCCTTGGTTCAAATTGTATATACCGTGTTTCCCCGAAAATAAGACACTGTCTTATATTTATTTTTTCTCAAGAAGACACACTAGGGCTTATACCACAAATGCATAGAAATCCTGCTAGGGCTTATTTTTTGGGTAGGTCTTATTTTCGGGGAAACAGGGTAGTTAGGTCATTCTGTATGTTTGTTGCTGTGTTCTGAGCTGAATAAACAAATCTCTTTTGAAAAGAGCTGCCTCAAGTCCAGTACATAATAAAAGTGCACTGAAAGTGGATCGGAAGTGGCTTATTTAGTGTGTGTAAAAGCACGTGTCAGGCAGCTTTGAATGTTCCTATGAGGTAGAACCGCTTCCTTACGCTCCTGGTTCTAATATGGTACTTTTCAAGGGATGCAGTTCAGATGTAGTTCTGTTGTGACTAACTAAGCAGTCTAGTAGCTGTGGAACGCTAAAGGCGTACGTGAAAATAGCTCTTCCTCATCCACAACAGTCTGTCTTCCTCTCTCACTCGCGTACCATCTCCCTCTCGGCCTCTGCCCAGCTCTGGTTAATTTGAAAATAGAAAGAAAGAAACAGGCCCAGTGTTGGATCTGGTAATTAAATCTCGATCCTGCTTACGGCCTTAAGGATCTGTCATCGAAGGAAGAAGCACGATATTGGAGATACAGTCATACGACTTTGCAGCATAATCCGGCAAATGATAAAGATAAATTGTGACAAGGAGGAAACCCTGACTTCACCACAGATGGCTTTGGTAATTAGCAAAGAAGGGTAAGGGGAGGGGGGGGACACAACATGCTAGCGGTAGATAGATTTATGTCAAAATCTGGCGTGTTTGAAAGCTTACCCCCATTATGAAAGTCTCTCTCATCTCCCTAAAGGAATGTAAGATGAGAGGAGGAAAGAGTTTTAAATAGACAATAATATGGTAATCGGCAAAAAGGAGGGGGTGGGGAGGCGTTCTTAGATGTGTGTGTATGTATATATATTTATATATATTTTAAAGAACGGAATGAGGTAAACAGTGTAGCTGCCAATTTGTAGGCAGGCAAGCTGACGTTAAGATCACAATCGAAGGCCGTAGGTGGGGGGAGACCAAGGATCGGTCAGATCCCTGAACGTCTGAGTCTTTTACTAGTAGCCAAGGGAGATGGGGAAAGCAAGTTAGGAAGGGAAAAGAGAGTTTCATGCGCTCATGGCGCACAGCAGTGCGGATATCGTTTATGCAACGCTGAGCAAATCCTGTGTTCATAAAGGCTCCAAAATGTTTTGCTAACAGCTAGTATCTTTAGAAATGACTTCGATAAATCTCGCAGAACGTATTACGGCGGAAAGAGGCGGGCCCACGGCGAAATATTTTGTGCACACTCACTGGTTTTGTTTTGAGGATTCTGAAATCCTGGGTGGGTTTTGTGTGCGTGTATTTTCAAGCGATTTCAGCTCTTCCTGGAAACGAGGAAGTGGACAGCTGTCACAAGCATCATTAAAACATCAGAGCTTGCCTTTAATTAAGAAACCTAATCCCTCAGTGGGTCAGTGGCATTTGCTTTGCTAACTTTACTGGCCTGGAGTTGGGAGATCTGCAGTAACCAGCAGATGTTGTTTCCCAAGGAGCTTGGAGCCTTGCCTTAAAATGGACTCTGACCAGCCCTGGACAGTTCTGATACTGTCCCATCATGCTTGAGTACCTGAAGATTAGATGTTGATGCTCTGGGTAGCTGTTTCAGGGAGGAGGCCATGGCTCAGTGGTGGAGTATCTTCTTGGCATGCAGAGAGGGATGCCAGCCTCCAGGTGGGACCCAGGTAAAAAGTACTTAGGCCGGAGACCCAGCATAGTGATTCAGCTCTTGTTTATTGGATTACATCAGGAATGAAAGATACTTTGGCCGGGCAGTGCCCAGCTTATATGCGTGCTCTACACCACACCCACACACACACCCATCACCCGTGATTGGCTCTATTTACAAGTCAACAGCTTAATAGGTCTACTTTCGGATCCGGGCAAACCCATTGGTGTGTCCTAGGATCCAAAGTGGCTATTGTTTTAGGATTGAAGGTCATAAGGTTTGTCGGACCGCATGGCCCGACTACCGCTGTGGTGGCCATCTTATTGCAGCTAATACACAACACCAGGCATCCTCTGGAATTGGAGCTTATCTCCAGACTACAGAGATCAATTCCCCTGGAGAAAATGGTGCTTTGGAAGGTGGACTCTATGGCATTGTGCCCCAATTAGATCTCTGTCCTCCTCAGGCTCCATCCCCACATCTCCAGGGGTTCCCCAACCTGGATCTGGCAACCCTACCACTCATCCCCCACTGGTGGCCAGGGTGGGCCTAGCAACCTGACATGCAGAAGGTCCCAGGTTCAATCCCTGGCATCTCCACTTAGAAGGAATGGGTGGCGGGTGATGTGAAAGGCCTCAGCCTGAGAACCTGGAGTGCTGCCGCCAGTCTGAGTCCAGAATACTGACCCAGATGGACTAAGGGTCTGATTAGTATAAGGCACCTTCATATGTACATCAGGACAACTTTGCAATGTGATCCAGCCAAAGCAAAATGCTTGTAGGACTCACTGATTTCAGTTCAAAACATGCTTCAGTCGCTTCCCCTGAGTCAATGTTGAGAATTTAACAATCCTTGGACTTTGTGGAGTGGGACTTACCTGTTTCCCCTTCTAGCTCCAATTTTGTTCGTGCACAGGGGGAGGGGCAGATTTTGCACAGGGAGCAAAATGTGGGTCCATACTTGGAGGGGAGATTTGGTGGGACTCGCTGCCCCCTTCTGTTACTGGAATGCTTTTCCACCAGAAGAACTAACTATGTGTTTGGGTACATGCTGGTAAATTCGAAAGTGCTTCACATTGACTGGGTCATGCACCAGTTTCTTCAAGTGAGCACAAGGAAATGTAATGTGGGGAAAAGAGCGCATGTGTATCTCACAAGGAAGATGCCATATGCTCTGCCCAGAGTTTTAGATGTCTGTGATATCTGCCTCATAATTTTAAGGTGAGTTGTCTGAGGCGATCCCTTGAAAGCTCCTGTTTGACTCAGAATGTCCAGCGCTGAGGGCTCGCTGAGGAAAAATAAATCAAGATTGTGCGCCAATGTGATCGGGTTTCTGGCCTAAGTCAAGCCGCCCAAATAAATGCAAGTTCAGTTTAAGGTCATAGCCTTTGCTTACTGTACATAATTCGTTCTGCTTTGGCTACGGGTGGAGGGGCACAAATTGCTGCGGGTTGCCCCGAACAACCACCACCACCACCTTCTCCCACAAAAAACTAAAAGGAATCCTGTGGCACCTCAAAGACTTAAACTGGTTTATTAAAATATATGTTTTTGTGGGCTGAATCCCAGTCGGTCTGGTGATAGGGTTGCCAATCTCCAGGAGGTGTCTGGAAATCTCCTGGGGTTACAACTGATTTCCAGACAACAGAGCTCAGTGGAGAAAATGGACACTTTGGAAGGTGGGCTCTAAGGCATTGTACCATGCTGAGGTCCCTCCCCTCCCCAAACCCCGCTTTCCTCAGGCTCCACCCCCATCAATTCTCCAGGTACTTCCCAACCTGGATCTGGCAACGCTATCTGGTGAGGCCTTGCTCATTTCCTGCTCTGCTCCAAAGATCTCTTATGGTTGTGTGGGACAGGGTCTTCTTGGTGGTAGCAGCCATGGTAATTTCTTTTTTTTTTCCCGGAAGGGGGAATCTCCTGAACAGGAGGCTCTGTGGGGCTGTAGCTCTGTTCTTGTCAAAAGAAATTACCTGGCCGCTGTTATCCATGCCATACTAACACCCATGCTTGTTTATGTGTGTGCCTATGTGTCCGTGTTTTGTTGAAATATTTTTATTGTTAATATATATATTTGTTTTAATATTTTGACTGTTCCCTGCCTTGGGGGCCCCTGAACTGGGTGGAAGGGCGACATTAAAATGTAGAATTTATTATCATCACGGACATTCATCGAGTGTGTGTGTGTGTGGGGGGTCTGCTTTTGTAAATTCCTTGGAAACGTCAGTTAGAAACAGGAACTAGATATTTATTTATTTATTCATTTATTTATTTGTACCCCACTTTTCTCCCCAATGGTAATCCAAAGCAGTTTGCATCCTCGTCCTCTCCTCTATTGTCCCCTCGTAAGAACCCTGTGGGTTAGGTTGAGAGAGTGTGAGGGGCCCAAGCCAGAAAGGTTCCATGGCAGAAAGAGGATTTGAACCTGGTTCTCACAGATCCCGGTCCGACGCTCTAAACACATCTCTACACCGGCTGTGTCATTACAGCTGCCAAACTCCAGGTGATGTCTGGAGGTCTTCCAGAATTACAACTACAGAACTCGGTTCCGCTGGAGAAAATGGCGGCTTTGGAAGGTGGACTCTGTGGCATTGGAGCCTGTTGAGGTCCCTCCCCATCCCTTCCCAGGCTCCACCCCCAAAACCTCCAGGTAGTTCCCAATCCGGAGCTGGCAGCCCTATCTGTCATAATGAAAACACTGCATATTATTCAGATATCTTTACTAGATGTACAGTTTGTTTCTGAGCACAAGCCAACGTATTAGGGATCCCAAGTCCCCCTGGGGGGTGGGGAAACCCCCACCCCAGAGGCCCGTTCCCCAGCGCCGCTGGATTGGGCCCCGGGGGGGACTCCACCCCGACGTGCGTGTCACCCAGAAGTGACATGGGCACACCGGGCACACTGGGGGCGGGGCCGCGGCCATACAAGGGAAAACTCTATGGTTTTCCCTTGTATGGCCGTGGCCCCGCCCCCATCGTGCCTGGCGTCCTCCCGTCACTTCCGGGTGACGAGTGTGCGGTGCGCGTGCACACACAAGACGCCGGCTGGGAGCCTCCCGCTCTTGGTGAAGATAGACTTGGCAACCCTACAACGTATAGGTTTTTGACCTTTAAAGCCCCTAGCTGGTGTGAGCTAGGGTACCTGCAAGGCTGCCTCCGGCCCCTTAAATCTGCCTGCTTACCTGATTTTTGGTGGGCCTGTCTCTGGGTGTTCCTCATTTCTGAGATTAAGCATTGAGTGGTGAGGGAGGAGAACATTTTTGGTGGCTGCGCACCTTGTATGGAAAACCTGAGAGAGAGCCACCTGCTACATTCTCAGTTGCCTTTCTCTTTGTTTTTGGTGTCAGGCCAAATCTCCTTTGTGTGTGTGTGTGTGAGGGCTGTCAGCTCCAGGCTGGGAAATTCCTGGAGCTTTTGCGGGGTGGAGCCTGGGGACGTTGAAATATTTTTATTGTTAATATATATATTTGTTTTAAGGGGCCTCAGCAAGATATAGTGTCACAGAGTCCGCCCTCCAAAGAAGCAGCCATTTTCTCCGGGGCAACTGATCTCTGTTTCCTGGAGATCAGTTGTAATCCCAGGAGATCCTCAGGCCCCACCTGGAGGTTGGCAACTCTGGTGTGTGAGTTTTGTTTCCCTTTCCCTAAACCCCCCCCCCATTCACTCCTTATTGTTGCCTCGACTATGGGAATCTGGCTGTTACAATGTTCCTGGCATGGTTTTTAAGTTCCTCTTCTCTTTCATGTTGGTGTTTTAAGAGATTTTAATGGTTTGTTTTATTGGGTGCTTCAAAAGCTCCTTTCAATCCCGTATTGAAGGAAAGGTGGCATAGAATCTTAAAAAATGAAAGTATAGAACGCTTCCAGATAATTATTTCTCAATGTGCTGTTGGACTCCTGTGTAAGGCCATGGAGGCTGTCTTTAGGAAACAAACGGGTCCTGTTTATCCATATCTAGGTTTCCCCTCCCCAAAGGTGGCGTTTAGGAAGCAAATGGGTCCTGTTTTTCCATATCTAGGTTTCCCCCCCAAAAAGCCGTCTTGTTTTCTGGGCCTCCAACACAACAAGCAGCTTGTGCACATGCAAAAAAAAAGAAAACATAATGTATGAAGAATTTGGTTTGGTTTCCTAACAGGATTCCAGAGCTGTCGAGTTCCAGGACACAGTGGCCTTGTACCGCCTGATAGCCTTAGAGGAGAAAGCATCCTTCATACGCTTTAGGAAGCTGTCTGGTTCAGATAAGCCTGAGATCCCATCCTGTGGGACCCTCCGTAGTATTAATAAGGAAAAATTAATTTTTAAACACTGGGATGGCTGCCAAGTCATGTGACCTTTTGGCAGACCAGCTGTGCTATAAAGGAAAAAAAATGCAGATATCTAAGAATGGTTCGGGGAGGGGCGGGGAGAAGAAGTCTCCTTTCTCAAGTCTGAAGTATGAATTTTATCTGTAGTGATGGGGGAAGGGACGCTGTTGTGGGCTGAAGAGGGAAATCGGCAGAAAGCTCTCTCCCGCTCGGCGATATGCTGTTGCAGATACAAACGCGGTGTCCCCCGCGAGGTCCCAGATTAGCTGTCTAATCCAGAAAGTGTGGCCAGATGACAGTGAATGGGCTCTCCAGGGAGCGAGGGAGGCGTTAACAATTCCAGCTTTACTCTCGCCCTAACCAGAACCCTTTGACACTTCTAATTAATACACAGGCAGGCAGGAGGAGAATTTAGTTCTTGGGGAGGGCGGGGGGAGAAAAGAAAGGGGGGAAAAGTCCCCTCTCCATGTCCCACTGCCTGAATCTCTGGTAGCCATGATTGTGTATTATAAATCACTGCTGTTTCTGTCATGGTTTTAACACCAGTACTTAATAGAAGCCAGGCCTTTTAGTCGCCCTGTTGTAAAAGAAAGGGCCAAGCCCTTTTGAAGTCCAAAGTCGTCTCCAAACCTCAAAGGACTAGGCCCTGACGTCCTTGTGTTTTTCTGTGTGTAATTACAGACAGGAGAAACCTGGCCCAAGATGGGAGTTTTTGCCTTAATAAAGCCTCCTGGAATTCACTGGCATTCGGCAGTGTATATTTTTCGAGACAAGGTTTCCAATCCTCAGTTGTGTTTGCTTTTATCAAAACATCACAGTGGAGATGCGGTGGTGTGTCCCCCCCACCCCCGCCACTCTTGAAGCGTGAACTCTTGGGATCGTGTTATTACATATTTTTTTCCATCTAGCACTTTATTCCCCCCCCCCAAAGCTGCTTAAAAATCCAACACTCCCAAAGCTCCGATAAGATGGGGGCTGGTCTCTCTGTAGCGGATAAGTAGAGGCCTTGTCCCCGGCCTCGGACGTTTCAGGGGTTTCGTGCAGGCAACCAGTGGGCACTTCCTATTCTAGTTGTCCATTGCATCCCCTGGATGTGTGTTTCGCCTTCGAGGGGGGCAGAAAGAAGCTCTCTGCCGTTGCTAAGCAACTACAATAGACGTGCCATTTCTCCACTTTTTGAGCGACAAACTACCAATTTTTCTGTCAAGCTCCCATCCTCCCTCTCCCTCGCTTTTAATCTTTGATTCCTTGGCAGAGTTACCTTTCTCTCCGCACCTGCCCTTTGCTGGTTTAGTGATCCTGGGTTTCTGTGGGTTTTTTTTTTTAACGCCAGAGGTTTGAGTTTGAGGCAAGCCTAAGGTGTCTGTGGTGGTGATGGGAAAAGTGCCCAGGAGGGGCTTGCCTCTTCGGTGTTCAGAAATGTGGAAAGTTTGCAGGACGGTGGGCTTATTCAACTTCTTGCAGGCCTGGGTGTCACCTAGGGTTGCCAGCCTCCAGGTGGTGCCTGGAGATTTGCTGCTGTTACCGTTGGATCTCTAGATGACCAAGATCAGTTCCCCTGGAGAAAAGGGCTGCTTTGGAGGGTGGCCTCTATGGCATTGTACCCTGCTGAAGTTCCTTCTCAGCCTCCACCCCTCATGTGTCATGAGGAGTAGGATGGGGAGAGGTTTCTTATCTCGGTATGAAAATGAGCATGTTTGTGAGGGAGACTGAATCCTGACTCATCGTGCTCTGGCATGTCACATATGTTTCTTCCATTCTAGTATGAGCAGGGCTTTTTGGGTAGACCCCGTTTCAAAATAAGACTTCAGTTTGTAAGCGAAGGGGGCAGATACATAAATACAGGGCTTTTGGGGTAGAAAAAGCCCAGCAGGAACTCATTAGTATAGTAGGCCACACCCAACAGCAGAAACCCATTAGCATATCAGGCCACACCCTGACAGCACAGATCATTAGCATGTTAGGCCACACCCCCTGGCTTGCCTGGGCGCCCCGCGGCTGTGGGGAGCCCAGGCAAGTCGGCCCTTGGACAGGCCGAGGAAGCCATGTCTCCCCGATCCTTCCAGCGCCCTCCTGGCCCACCTGCCTCGGAGTCGCCGGTGTGGGGGGGTGTCGCTCTCCAGGCCTTCCCTCTGTAGCCACGCATGCAGAGGTTTTGGTTGTAGTGGGCGTGGCGAACTCTGAAGCCAGCCGGAACTCTGTTCCTGTGCGTTCCTGCTCAAAAATAGCCCTGCATAAATAACAAAATGGCTGTCCCTGTAATCGTTAGTTCAGCCCTGAGACTTTGGGAAACTGTGGCCGGTTGGAGTAGACACGGGCTGAGCAGACTTTCTGTTTCTAGTAGTGTTCCCTACCCTCCCTCCCCCCCCCCATTCAGGATGAAGGTGCTGCTTATATCCTTCCTTGCTTCTGACATCCTAATTGCCCTTCAGAGAGAAGAATCAGCAGATTCCAGGCACTTTTCTCACACGCTGCATAATGCACTTTCGGTGCACTTTCAGTGCACTTTAGTGATCATTTGAAAAAGGACTTTGCTATTTCAGCAGTAAAATCCAGCTGCAAAGTGCATTGAAAGTGAACTGAAAGTGCATTATTCAGTGCGTGGGAAAGCAGGGTCTCCTGTTACTGTATTGCAGTGGTGGGAGGGGCTGTGGCTCAGCGAAACAGCCTTGGCTTGACATGCAGAAGGTCTGCAGTGGTGGGAGGGGCTGTGAAACAGCCTTGGCTTGACATGCAGAAGGTCCCAAGTTCAAGCCCCGGCATCTCCAGTTAAGAGGATTAGGTGGCAGGTGATGTGAAAGACCTCTGCCAGAGAGAGCCCGGAGAGCTGCTGCCAGTTAGGATACACAAGACTTACCTTGATAGACTAAGGGTCTGATTCAGTGTAAGGCAGCTTCATGTGTTCATGAGAGCGGAGACCGTCTACCTGAGGTATAAGACAACCCTTCAGGGATGGGGTAGGGGAAGTATCAGCCCAGCATAATGACTGGTTCTTGCCATTAGGGTTGCTAGGTCTGACTGACAAGCCGGTGGGGGACTCACCAGGAGGCTCCGGGAGAGAGGAGGGAAGAAGCGTGACGTTCCTACTTCCCCTCCGGGTGAAGTACGTGTACCGGCAAAGTCAGGCGGGACGTGCCTACGTCACCCAGAAGTGACGTACATATATTGGTGACTGGGAGGGGGCACTCTGGTTTTGGGGCAAAACTCTATGGTTTGATGCTAATTCTACCATAGAGTTTTGCCCAAAAACCAGAGCGTTGCCAACGTGCCTATGTCACTTCCAGGTGAGGTAGACATGCTGTTTGGGGGGCTAATTTCCCGGCTGAGAGGAGTGTCCCGCAGCCATTTCTCCTCACTTTCTGATAGCACTGAAGCGGGGGAGGAGGGATTCCAAACTGGGCGATCTCCCGCCCTCAGTTGGGGAATGGCAACCCTCCTTGCCATGCCTGTGGTAATGGCTCCTTCCTCTGGTGTCAGAGAACCAGCACTGGATCTGGAGCAGGGTTCCCCCAGCCTTTATGGGCCGGCAGTCACCTTTAGAATTCTGACACGAGGCGGTCTGTGCGACCACAAAATGGCTGCCAGGAACCGGCAAAAGCGGCTGCTGCTGGAGGCCAAACTGACCTCAGAATGTCAGGGACTGAGGTTATGCCTAATTCTAACAGTAGTGCTTCGTCATTTTGGGCAGAAGCTGTGCTTAACAGGAAGCATTTTTAAAAAGACCCTATTGTTTAAAAAATATTTCCTTGCTGGCATGCAGCTTATCTACAGTCATGTAGTGAAGATCCTTGTGCTGTGGTGAGAGATGCTGTAGAAAAAAGGTGTTGTTGGGGTTTTTTTTGCATCTGCACACCTAATCAGATCTCCAGTGGCCAATTGAAAGTCCTGCTGGGCAAAAGCCACACGTGGCCCACCTACTTTCTGAAAACGTGACAGGTGTCAGGAAAGGTATCCATGGACACCACACTGAGTACCCCTCATCTAGACTGTCTCCACTAGACTGACCGACAGCTGCTCAGTCGATCCATGAATAGAAGCCAGCACAGAGGCAACTTTACCTTGACCTTACAATGCTCCCTCTAAGCTGTGGAGCAAAAATTCTACTTTGTGAGCTACGGGCATCAAAGTTGTGAGCAAGCAATTTGGCTACTGCAAAAATTGGTTTGCTCTGGAGCCATCCTTCCTGAGCGGAGACAAAAATGGGTGAGCTGGAGGCTAAAAAATCGTGAGCCAGCTCACACTAACTCAGCTTAGAGGGAACACTGTGTTACAAGGTATTTTGTTTGCGCAATGGGACTACAGAATCAAGTCATTACAGAACTTTGTACTTAAGTTTTGCATAGCACCAAGCAATTTCAGCTGTTTATGTAAACAAACAAATAAATACAGAATCGAGGCATTACGGAACTCAGTACTTAAGTTTTACATAGTTCCAAGCAATTTCAGCTGTTTTTGTAAATAAATAATTTATACCGAAGCGCTAAGGTGGAGGTGAACATGTGACCATTGATCCATGCATGCTCCCCCCCCCATCTTCCTTATATCCGTCCTCATAAAGTTTGTTCAGTGGGGAATGGTGTGCTTAAGGCCCTTTGCGGAATGCACAATCCAGACGCAAAGCAGCAGCTGAGTTGGAGGTAGTCTTTCTAAAGGCAAAATAGCTTTCCGTCCAGCAAGACCGTACGTGATCCCATCTCTCCACCCTTGCCTCCGTAGAAAAGTCGGGCAGAGTGGGGGATGGGTAGGGGAAGATGGCTGCTGGGCACCTTGCCATGGGGGTTGCGTGCTTTGGCACGGGGCTGGGAGGCACGCCGAACAGCATCCTGCCCATTGTTCAGCGGAAAGCATGGCGGCTCTGCCGTGGTGGTACCGAGACGCAAAGCAGCAGGTGAGTTGGGGGTCGTCTTTCTAAAGACAAAATAGCTTTCCGCTCAGCAAGACTGTACGTGATCCCATCTCTCCACCCTTGCCTCCGTAGAAAAGTCCGGCAGAGTGGGGGATGGGTAGGGGAAGATGGCTGCTGGGAACCTTGCCATGGGGGTTGCGTGCTTTGGCACGGGGCTGGGAGGCCCGCCGAACAGCATCCTGCCCATTGTTCAGCGGAAAGCATGGCGGTTGCTTAGCGGTGTCAGCTGATTCATGGGTTGCAGCTAGTCACATTCTTTGGAGTCTGAGGGTTTCTTAGTCACTCATTTACAAGAAGTCGGTATGGCGTAGTGAATACCGAACTCAGACCAGAGAGATCAAAGTTCAGATTTAATGCTCAGCCATGAAGCTCCCCTGGGCTGTGCAGAGCATAAAATGAGATCAGCCTGGAGCACCACTGTTTGGGTGAGGTACACAGGGGACAAGCCCTTGATTCACTTTTTGTTTTGCAGTTCCATAGGAGAGGTGGCTCGGAATGCAACAAGACAAGAGCTATGTGTATGCTAAATGGGCTCTCTTTTAGGATCACACGCAAATAAGATCCTGTGCGCACACCCCCAGAATACCACTGATATGATAACTTCCAGGGCTATTTTTGGGCAGGAACGCACAGGAACGGAGTTCCGGCTGGCTCCTGAGTTGGCCACACCCAGCAGGAACTCATTAGCATAATAGGCCACACCCAACAGCAGAAACTCATTAGGATTGGCTACAATTAGGGGTGTGTGGCCTAACATGCAAAGGAGTTCCTGCTACAAAAAAAGGCCCTGGGTTTTGACAACAAGCAAGGTAAACAGAATAAGAAGCGAAAGGTGGGTGTGGCTGGATGACCACACTTCTGGTAACATGGGGGTGCGGCCTAATGTGCTAATGAGCTGTGCTGTCAGGGGTGTGGCCTCATATGCTAATGAGTTTCTACCATTGGGTGTGGCCTATTATGCTAATGAGTTCCCGCTGGGCTTTTTCTACAAAAAGAGCCCTGAACTTCTATTCTAGTGTCAAGAACTGTAGAAAGCAGAGTTGCAAGAAGGTTTTGTTTCTGTCTATGTCTCTAGCAACCTGAATAGCCCAGACTAGCCCAAGTTCGTTTGAGCTTGGAAGTTTAAGCAAGGGTCAGATTGCTCCCTCTGAGCTGTGGAGTCTTTACTTTACTTTATTTACAGTCCATGACCAGAATACAAGTAAGTAAGAAAAGGAATGACCATAGCCTGGTAAAATATGAAAATTAATGTATACAAATGTAAAAGTGTATAAAAGTAATTAAAACTAATACTAATACAAATGCAGCAGTTTCTAACCTAACTACATAAAAATATAGATATGAAATACAATCAGCTACTATCTTCCACATTAAGTTGGGAAGTATATACAGAACGCAATTTAATTGCTTGGGAGCAGAATTTATCAACTTTCCGGGTTGTCTCTATACTCGCATCAGAGAGAAGTATACGTGTCTTGTAGTACTGTGTCTTGTGAGCAAAAATTCTACTTTGTGAGCTACTGGCATTAAAGTTGGGAGCAAGTGATTTGGCTGCTGCATAAATCTGTTTCCTCTGGAGCCCTCCTTCCTGAGCTAAGACGAAAATGGGTGAGCCGGAGGCTAAAAAACTGTGAGCTAGCTCACACTGACTCAGCTTAGAGGGAACACTGGGTGGGAGGACCACCAAGGGAGACGAGGGTTGCTTTGCAGAGGAAGGCGATGGCAAACCACCTCTGCCCATCTCTTGCCTTGAAAACCCCATGAAGTGTTGCCATAGGTTGGCTGCGACTTCACGGTGCTGAATTGTTATGTCACTAGTTGTGCGCTCAAACTTTCTCTGTATGTGGGGCTTATTCAGTGCTTTATAGTATAAAGTTTATACGAACACAGCAAGGATATCTGCGGCCAAATTCTGCCCCTCAGGGAGGGCTGAACCTGCCAGAGCTGGTGCTGTGTGTGACAGAGGAAACCTGCAGCTCTCTGTAGATCTGGGTCTAAGAGCCCTCCCAAGCTGGGAATCTGTTGGGGGGAGGGGCTGTTCAGCCCCACACACCCAACTCCTCAGCCCCTGATTGGCTGGTATTCTTGACTGACAGCTGTGCAGTCTTTTTTGGACTGAGCTTCCAATGTGCTTGGCCATTCCCATCCAGCCTTATCCAGCCCACTACCAGGCAGCGATCCAGAGCATCAACGGCCTCACCAGTCTCTGAAAGAGAGAAATAGGGATGGTTTTCCTCTCCCTGTGGCTGCCAAAGCAGCCGCCGCCTCATCTCCGCCTTCTTTCCCACTCCCTCATATTTATTAAGGTAAAGGGTTTCCCTTGCTCGAAAGCTAGTTGAATCTGACTCTAGGGGGCGGTGCCCATCTCCGTTTCCAAGCCGAAGAGCCAGCGCTGTCCGAAGATGTTTCTGTGGTCATGTAGCCGGCATGACTAAATGCAAAATTCATGATGGGACACTGGGAGGCTGAGAATTTCCCCACCCTTGGCGAGCTAATGAAGTGGAGCAGGGATCATGGGGAAATTCCTAACATGATGATGTCGTGTCAAAAGAGGGAGGGGGGAGTGAAAATGATGTGATGTGTCGTTCCAGCTTGAATGGCTGGGTTTCCTTGCTACAGCCTTGGAAGCAGCAATTCTGATTAAACAACAGGAAGAACTTCCTGACAGTGAGCGGTTCCTCAGTGGAACGGGCTTCCTCGGGAGGCGGTGGGCTCTCCTCCTTTGGAGGTTTTCAAAGAGAGGCTAGATGGCCATCTGACAGCCATGCTGATCCTGTGAACTTAGGCAGATCATGAGAAGGGAGGGCAGGAAGGGTTGCATCAGTGCTTAGTTCTCGTGGCCCTTTCTTACACGCCCAGGGAAATGCCGGTCGCCACTTTGGGGTCAGGAAGCAATTTTCCCCCAGGCCAATTTGGCCAGGGATCCTGGAGGGTGGGTTTTTTTGCCCTCTTCTGGGCATGGAGCAGGGGTCACTGGGGGTGGGGGGGTATTTGTGAATTTCCTGCCTTGTGCAGGGGGTTGGACTAGATGACCCAGGGATCCCTGTGATTCTATGATTCTATCATTCTCCCTTTCCCCCACATTATTTGCAGGCCAGTAAGAATAGCCCGGCTTAGCCGGAGTTAATCAGAGCTAGGAAGTCAAGTATGGTCAGTACTTAGATGGGAGACCACCAAGGACGACTGGAGTTGCTATGTGGAAGAAGGCTGACAGCAACCACCTCTGCTCGCCTCTTGCCCGGAAAGCCCCATGGCTGGAGTTGCCACAAGTCAGCAGTGACTCAACATCACATTTGTTTTCTTCAATCGCAGGGAAGCCCAGCCATTTAAATCCACGCACCCCATCCGCTATGGGCACTTTGCCGAAATGTGTTCTTTGTACTAGAGCGTTTAGGCCCAAAAGCTAAACGTAAAGTGTTAAGTCAGCCTCCTTCATCTCTGTCCAGAGAGGCAGCAGTGTTAGTCTGTGGCAGCAAATAAACAAGCGAACAGGAGCCTTGTGGCATTTTAAAGACTACCAAGATTTCATTCCATTTTTGATTTTAAAAAAATACGCCTCACTCCCGCCCCCCGACACACACTGTACATGCCAGTTTGGTGTGGTGGTTAAGGGCAGCGGACTCTAATCTGGAGAACCGGGTTTGATTCCCCACTCCTCCACATGCAGCTGCTGGTGTGACCTTGGGTCAGTCACAAGTTCTCTCGGAGCTGTTCTCTCAAGGGCAGTCCTCAAAAGAGCTCTCTCAGCCCCACCTTCCTCACAGGGTGTCCATTGTGGGGAGAGGAAGGGGAAGAGATTGTAGGCCGCTCTGAGACTCCAAGTAGAGGGCAAGGTATAAATCCAATCTCTTCTTCTTTAAGCAGGACACAAGACTAAGTACACACAAATCCCTCGGTCAGATTTATTTTGTCCCTCAGATTCAGAATGTTTTGAATAAACCAGATATATGAAACAAATGTATGTATGCCAGGTCAGTTTACAAATACTGAGTCAATTTATATAGTTTGGGGGCATGGAATTTGTGCTTCCTTGATTGAGAAATTGAGGTTTCTTTGCACAAATGTACCTCACTATTTTTTTTGGGGGGGGTCAGTGCTACAGTATTAAAGTACCTTTATCTGCATTGCACTAGACTTGATCTAGGGTGTAGCTTCACTTTAGCCTGTGCTTACAACCATGGATTATGTCCAACCCTGAAACATACGGAAAAGTCATATTAGAATAAGAATGGGAAGTTAATTAGTAGAATTCACATTTTTCATGCATAAATATATATTAAGGGTGCAACTCTGAGTGATCCCACTGTTGATATTAGTTGTCCAGATGTGAGTTCTGGACAGGAATAGCTCACCAATTTTTGATGTGACCGTACTTCTCAGTGAGAAATCCCAGAAGTTGTGGACACAGCTATCAATCAGTGCTTGAACTAGAGGAAGAACTAGTTACCGCTTTTTGCTGTCTGGTCGAACAGCTTGGCAGCAAAGAGATGGAAAGTGCTCTTATGCCTTTCGATTGCATTCTCTGGCCGTGTTATCACATAACATTTCCAGTGTAATACTGCTGTGCACATCTGTGTTTTAGGAATCGTGCAACAAACATTGTGTGGGACTGGTTAGCGCCATGCTCGTTTCAGAACAAGGATGCATGTTTGAACTGGCTCAGGGTTCTTACTGAGAACGCCAAGTCTAGAGTATGTTGTCTAAAATGCCAGGAAGGTTGCATTCAACATCCTGGTTGTCCCAGACAGTTTACTTTAAATATACAGATTAACACACACACCCCAAGGTTGCAGAAAAACCTGACACCTTTAAAAAATACATTGGGGGGTTTCTGTAGGGGTTAAGAGTGGCAGACTCTAATCTGGGAGAACCGGGTTTGATTCCCCATGCCTCCACATGCAGCTGCTGGGTGACATTGGGCAAGCCACAGTTCTCTCAGAGCTGAGCTCTCAAGAACAGTTCTCGAAAGAGCTCTCTCAGCCCCGCCTACCTCTCAGGTTGTCTGTTGTGGGGAAGGGAAGGAGATTGTAAGCTGCTCTGAGTGAAGGGTGGAGGAGAAATCCATTCCACCACCACCCCATGAGTCTCAAGGGCCCATGCTTTCGTGTGTGCTTGCGCAAGCAAGCTCGTGTGTATATATAAAAGATTTGATCCTGGATCTCTACCAAGGAGCTCAAGGTCATGTGCAGACTGCCTCTCTTACCCTCACAGCAACCCTGAGAGATGGAGGAGGCCAAGAGAGTGACTGGTCCAGGGTCACCCAATGAACCACTGAGCCACCGCTCATACATTCCACAAATACCACCCAAAAGGTTACTGTAGAATGTGGGGAGGAAGCAGTAATGAGTACAGTAGCGTTTTATTAATTGTAATGCTCGTATGAAAAAATAAATCACAGGTGGAGGCAATACAGAAGTTAGTTTTGGGTCTCTGTCAGTGCCGTCCTAAGCAGGTTAACTCCCTACTTAGTCCACTGGGGGTAACTCCGGTCAAGGAAGCACTGTAAATCAGCATTTTAAATCGGGGTCATACTCAAGACCAATTAATATTTCCACAGGGTCCTAATGAGACAGGCTTGTGAAACACAACGTTGGAATTTGGGAGTCTCGGATTGTTATTTTCCTGGCCAGGCTCTTCCCCCCCCCTTCAGCCAGCTGCTTATCAGGCAGAAGTTCAACAGATGAAGCTTTTCTCATGTGTTTCCATGTTGGGGGAAGGTTTGTCAGGTGCCATTCTGCTTGCCACTCAGTTGTTTAAAGGCTTAGTCAGGGTGGGCCGCATGGCTCTTTACTGAGGAAGGGGATCTGATCTTATGAGTCTGTTTGCCTCTCCTGCACAAGTACCCGAGGGCCAAACTAGCTGATTCCGTTCCGTGAGTCTGCCACAAAAACTAGCTGCCTTATTGGAGATGGGAGATTCCCTCCTTTTCAAAGCAGCATGGGGCCGTGTTTCTGCTTGGGACTGTGGCATGGGGGTGGGATGGGTTCCTGCCTCCCCCCCCCGCCATTTTTGCCCAGCTGAAACAGCCCTGGAAAAGTGTTATTTACTCCATGGGTGGTCCTCAGCACTTTGAAAAGGAGTTCCCACTCGCATCCCTAGTGGGGCAGTGAGCCCCACGGTGGACGGTTTGGCCCTGGGCTGGCGAGGTTCATTCTGCTGATGTGTTTACATACCAAATGTGCACTATCTGAGGTGCTGAGCATTGTCTGTGTGGCGTAAAAATACCTTGCCAGGACTGACTGTGGCTAAAAGCAATGATCCCTCTAAGCTGAGTTAGTGTGAGCTGGCTCACAGTTTTTTAACCTCCGGCTCACACATTTTTGTTTCAGCTCAGGAAGGAGGGCTCCCGAGCAGTGTTCCCTCTAAGCTGAGTTAGTGTGAGCTAGCTCACAGTTTTTTAGCCTCTGGCTCACACATTTTTGTCTGAGCTCAGGAAGGATGGCTCCAGAGCAAACTCATTTATGCAGTAGCCAAATCACCTGCTCACAACTTTAATGCTGGTAGCTCAGAAAGTAGAATTTTTGCTCACAAGACTGCACAGCTTAGAGGGAGCATTGGCTGCAAGCAGGGGTCATTTCGTAGAAAAAGAGCTAGGGGAACGCATTAGCATATGCCACACCCCCTGACATCACCGGAAGTGTGTCATAAGGCCACATACCCCGCCCCCAACGGTCCCGCCCACCGCCGGCCTTGCAGCTCCACTGCCAAGCCCCATGAGGGGCCCGGCGGTGGACCTGCAAGGCCGGCGGGAGTGCAAGGAAGCCCCGCGAAGGACCTCCCTGGCCCCAGGCAGGCAGGGGTGGGGAGAGGCAGGGAGGAAGCAACTTACCCTCCCTCTTCTCCTGCCTCCTCCTGGCTGAATGAGGGCCGGAAGCGGGGCGGCCGGAAGCAGGGGGTGGGGCTTCGTCATGTGCCCCGCCCCCGTACCTCATCCGGGGGAACTGCAATCCCCCGCGATCCCCCCCGAAATGACCTCTCGCTGCAAGCCTTTCTCAGTGTCTGGTCTAGCGCACAGCCAGCAACCACAGAAGCCGTGGGACTCACACAAAGTGCTCTTCTGCATTCTCATTTTTGTCACTCGTTTGTCCCTATTGCTTTGGGTCCCCCGTCACTTTTTCCACGTGTGTTTTTCTCCCTCTGAGGCTACTAGAGAGAGCAAAACACATGGCGGTGGGGGGGGATGGGACCCTGAAGCAATAGGAACACATGAGTGATGAAAATCAGAATTCGGGAGAGCCCAAAGTAAAAGTTTGTGTAAGTGTGTGGGTGTGTATAACAGCTAATATTGCGCAAGACATTTGTTTGTCCGCTGTGTATTAAGCAGAGAAAGTGATTGTTGATGTTGCTATGAATTGTAATTGCTATTAGCCGTGGCCCCTCCCCACTCCGAATTGCATTTGCAGTAATGCTTAGACAACAGGGGACATAAATATAAATTAACACCATTAAGTCAGATATCCTATCGGAATTGCATTTGTTTATGATCTAAGATGACAGATAATGAGGTTAGCGTGAGCGGGCATTATGGGTCAGTCAGGATGTGAAATCTCATCATCGTTACATTTGGTTAAAAGGCAAAATGTGAATATTAAAAGATAAATCTTGGGTTGTCCCTCAGCCTTTCTGCAGATGGATTTGTTCTATCGATTTTCTGGTAGCGTAGCAGGAGCAGCAAGCTACACATTACACACAAGGCATGTGTAGCAAAGCTCCGCTGGCTGTTTTGTTTTTATTGTAAAAGGAAAAGTAGCTTCCAGGGTATGTAATTTAGAAAGTAGAAGTAATTGGGGGGGGGCGGCGATGATGGGATTTCTCTTCTATTATTATTGCTAATTATGATGCTGGTGTAGATGACTGTATTTGAATTCCGCTGCGTCTTCAAGAAGCTCTGGAGGTACAGGAGGGATTGCCTATTTGGGGAACCCATTTTACACGGTTTGGGATCCTGGCAGAGCAATCCTAAGTACTCCTTAGAATCCTACTCAGGTCTTTTCAATGGGACTTACTCCCAGGGAAGTGTCTTTAGGACTGTGCAGTGAATATATGAAACCTGTAGTTTGGAATATGAAAGACAACACTCTGTGTCCAGATTACTGAGTCTGAGAACTGAACATTATTTTCCCAGTGAGGCAAACATTGTCTTTTTGTGGTAAACATAAATCATGCCACTATAATCTTACCATAGGACATGTTTTGAGATTCAGGTTTTACTAGATATCTGTTAAGATACTAGTGTGGGGTATTAACAGTAGACTAGAGCTACTTGGTATGGTTTGGTGGATGGCTTGTTAGACTTCGAGAAGATTTGGTTTCAAATCCCTGCGTAACTGTGAGGCTCACTTGGATAACTGGTCCTAGCCTCTCTTATGTTGTTGTTGTAATTTTGAACGTTGAATGAAAGGAGAAGAGCCAGTGTGAAGTAGTGGTCAGTGTCAGACTGGGATCTGGGAGACCCAGGTTCGAATCCCCACTCCAGCATGGAAGCTTGCTGGGTGACCTTGGGTGAGTCACACACTCTGAGCCTAACTTACCTCACAGGGTCGTTGTGAGGATAAAGTGGAGAAGAGGAGAGCAATGTAAGCCCCTCTGATTTCCCATTGGGGAGAAAGGCAGGGTATGAAAGAAGTAAATCAATAAAATGAAGTAAATAATGAGGAAGAACCATATATGTCAACTGGAGCTCCTTGGAGGAAGATTGTAGTGCAATAAATACTTTCAAAAATAGTCGATGTAAACTTGAGGCAAGGCTGAGGTCTTGAAAGTCTTGGAGTTGTGACTCCAAATGAGAAAGACGGCTCTTGTTTGTAATTTTGCCTCTGAGAAAGGCGCGTTTCAGTCTTGTGAAAACTCACAGGCGAAACAAAGCCATATGCGGAGGTCTTGGAGAGTTCATCCCTGACTGCTGCCCTGTCCTATAAAGTGGATATATTATCCCCTTCCCCACTTTGCCTTAGGAAGTGGTCAGATGGCAGCATTCCTGAGCTGATGGATCGGCTCCTTTCTTCTGCTTAAGCCCCGACATGGCATTTACGAGGTGGTCTCATGACAGGCCGAAGTCCCTTCCAGGACAACCGAATCCTCCTTCAGCCGGGGAGGGGGAGGTTTCGAAAGGCAGCTTAGTCATGTCCCTAGCATGAAATTTAGTTAAAAATCTGTCTGCTGGAGGAACACTGAAGAATTCAGTGGTGTGCGTGTGTGTGTGAAGAGGGGGGGGGATTGTCATGCATTCCTGTAGCTTGTAAAATGTGAATGGAAAATTTGTGTGTGTGTACTCTCTGTGTGTGTTAGATTGGAGTCCAGTAGCACCTTAGAGAGTGACAAGATTTTTGAGGTAAGAGGGTTCAAGAGCCAAAACTTCCTTCCTCCCTGACAAGATTTTGAGGGTATGAGGTTTTGCGAGTCAGAGCACCCTTTATGGATGCCAGCCTCCAGGTGGGACCTGGAGATCCCCTGGAATTTCAGCTCCCCTGAAGAAAATGGATGCTTTGGAGGGTGGACTCTATGGTGTCCCAAAATGAGGTCCCTGCCCTCCCCGGGCTCCATCCCCAAATCTCCAGGAGTTTCCCAATCTGTATCTGGCAGCCCTATCCCCAATGCTCCCTCTAAGCTGTGGAGTCTTGTGAGCAAAAGTTTTACTCTGTGAGCTACTGGCATTAAAGCTGTGAGCGAGCGATTTGGCTACTGCATAAATTAGTTTCCTCTGGAGCCATCCTTCCTGAGCTAAGACAAAAATGTGTGAGCCGGAGGCAAAAAAACTGTGAGCTAGCTCGCACTAACACTGCTTAGAGGGAACGCTGCCTACCCCCCCATCTCTCGCCACTGGTGGTGGTGGGGGCTGGCAACCCTAGCTACCCCCATCCCTGACAAGATTTTGAGGGAATGAGCTTTCGAGGGAGGTGCTACTGGACTCGAACCCACGCTGTTCTACTTCAGCCTCACACGCCTACCCTTTGAAACTGTCTTGTCATGAAAAGTGTGTGGCATTGTTCAGGTGTAACGTATTTGAGATTATATCTCTTGCCTTCCCCCCCCTCCTTTCGGCAGTGTTATTAATTTGGTTCAGGAGTCTCTTAGAATCTACCCCCGGAGCACAAATTAAAGCAGTGTTAAAGCAGCCGGTGACACAGCCTTAAAAACGACCTTTGCCATCAGGCTGAAACTGTCTTTTCTCCACCTTATTAGTAGCTCCTGTCTTGGATGTCGCTTTTTGATAAATGACTTTCATAAGGGCTGTTGTTTAAATCAGAGGATGTCAGATTTACATTATTCGATCTGTATTCATGCCTCTAGGCTACAGCTTTCTGTGGGGATTTTGTCTTGTGATCTTTAGAATATTTTTTTTCCCCTTTGCCTCTGATAATGGCTAAGTGACTACGCAGGCCCCCCCCATCAGTTCTAAATCTTGTCCTAGAGTGAACCTCCGTAAAACAAGGAACATTATTTGATTCAGCTGGACTACGGGGATAGGGCGAAAGCTTCCTGAGATTTCCTGCCACAGCAAACAAATCCCAGATGAGCTTGTTGAAACCTACGTCTTGGGGGGGGGGGGAAGGAACTGGTATTTGCTTACCATGTTAACAATCACTTTGTGTGTGACGGCAAAAAAAGAGGAATTCTCGTGCTTGCACTTTGGCACGGCAGCGTCTCCCCTGTCATGTTTGAAAGGCACCAGCGTGTGTGAAAACTTGGACTTGGGTGTGATTCCCAGAGATCCTGTTTGCTGCATGTTTTCACACATCCTAATACGCTTCACATTTTTGTAACAAAGGCATGAGACAGCCTGTGGTGGAAACTAACTCAGGGATAGGCTTTTGCTGGAACCGGGTAAGCGGCCCTGAGCAAACGGCTATTTAAGTACGATGCAGAGGTGCTCAGCACCCGGCAGGATTAAGAGTGTAAACTGCTGATCCAGGCACATGTGGCTTTCTGGAAGTGTGGTTTCTGGGATTTTGTTGGGGAAGTTACAATTTGCAAAAGGGCCCCATCCAGGGTGGTGCCAGTCGCTTTCCACCCTCATCTGTCTTGAGAGCTGAGGACATCCAGCGCTTCTTGGAAGAGGCGCTCAGCCGTGGCTCAGCCTCCTCTGGATGCGGTCAGCAGTGAGCTATAAGTGGACACACGTGTTGGTGTGGAAAGCTGCCTTCGGGGAAATCTTCCCCTTCTTCTGTGCTGAATTGCAATGAGCAGAAAATCTTCTTTTGCTTGGAAGGCAGGCGGGAGCCAAGCAGGGACCCGAATGTGCGTGGCATTTAGAAAAGAGTAAATACAGAATTCAGCTTCAGGGGATGGAGCTCTGGCAGTTCAGAAATGCAACTTTCTGTCTTCTTCTTTTGCGATTTGGACGCAGTGCTCTTCTTAAGCAGAGCATCCCTGTCTTCCTCGCTATTATTTCCAAAAGGAGAGTTTCCATTTGGGGGAAGGGTCTTAACGTGCCGCGAACTAATGTGATGCTCTTGACTGCAAAGTTGCTTTTATTTTCCTCTTGGGGGTTGGATGATGCGCGCCTTTTGTGGCAGTGGCCAGGGCAACTCTGGGGATTCAGCACTCCAGCATCACGCCTGGGCAGCTTTGCTATTCCGCAGATGCTCCCGATTTAGTCGCAAGCCGCTTTTCAAGTCTCTCTCTTAGCTCCCCTTCTTTCCTCTATCCTCTTCCAAAACAATAATGTAAAATTAATCTAGTAGCTTCATGGCTCCGATTACTGGGAGCTTTCAAAGTACTCTTGGGCGGCCCAAGGGAAAATTGCATTCGGATTTTCTCTAGGCTTGTGTGTGGCAGTATTTGCTTTACGTGTTTTAGTATCTTCAGTGTTTTGTTACAGGGGTTTTTAGATGTAGAAGTATACTGTGGTTGTTCTAGGTTGCTAGGCTAGTCGGAAAAGAAAGCAACTTCTGGTAATACTGTGCGCCTTGTTTGTGTGTGCAAAGCATTCTGTGTCAGTCATTATACAGTTATAATAGTTTAGTGCCATAAATACATTTTATTTCCATCATTTCCTTCATTTGTACCTTGCCCAAAGGGGCTTGCATTGTTCTCTTCTTCTTTATTTTATGCTCACAACAACCCTGTGAGGGAGGTAAGGCTAGCCAGAACTTCCAAGGCCAAGTCTGGATTCAAACCTAGTTCTCCAAATACTCATCTGGTGCTCTGTCCACTATGCTCCCTCTAAGCCGTGGGGTCTTGTGAGCAAAAATTCTACTTCGTGAGCTCCTGGCATGAAAGTTGTGAGCGAGCGATTTGGCTACTGCATAAATTAGTCTGCTCTGGAGCCATCCTTCCTGAGCTAAAACAAAAATGTGTGAGCCGGAGGCTAAAAAACGGTGAGCTAGCTCACACTAAATCAGCTTAGAGGGAACGCTGCACCACACTGGCCGTCTTTTGTATTTTTGTAACTGGGGGTTGGATATGCCTGGAAGAATAAAATAGGAGCTTCCATTAGAAGCGCAACTAAATTTAAAAGCAAACGTTGATGTGTCATGATGCATGATGGACCGTCAAATATCTGTGTATTTAGTTCCAGCTTGCATCTGCAAGTTGTTATTTATTATCATTTTGGTTAGCGGGAACGTCGAACCCGTCTGCGGCCATGCTCTGAAGAAATGGCCGGTCGTCGAGGGGCTACTTTTCATGGTGTTCTTACACAGTGTATAATACAATCCATGCCATGCAGGTTAGTTTCACCCCTGTCGGTAGCGCCTGACTTTACTAACCCGGTATGGGTGTCCAGGAAAGGATTCCTCTGGGCTCAGTCTGCCCACCTGCCGGATGCAAGCCAGTGTCCGGCCGACAACCTCCTCCTACCTAGTTTTTATTTTTCTATTTGTATCCCACCCTCCCTGCCTAGGCAGGCTCTGGGCGGCTTCCATAAAGTGCATCTATAAATACAATGAAGAGCCATCATAAAAACAACCCAAGGCCATAAACCAATCAGCTCCACTTGACTCCCCTTTCAGCCCAGACCGGCAGTACACCTGGGGTTAGGGTTGCCAACCTCCAGGTGGTGGCTGGGGATCTCCCAGAATTACAGCTGATCTCCAGGCAACAGAGGTAATTTCCCCACGACTGAGCCGGCGCACCCGGTGGGCTGGGTCGGACGGCCTGGCAGGCCTGGCAACGTTTCACCCAAGCCTCCACGTCGATGCCTGGTCACCAGACATAGCTCCGGGCGAGGGCTTTCATCCTAACGATGCCTTTCATGCAGGGCCTCGAGAACCCTTTTCCGGAGGATGCTAGGGACCATGACCCTGTCACCCCACAGCAGGCAGCCTTTGTGTGCCGACAACTCCTCTCGGCGGGCCGTGAACGCCGTGAACTCGGGGCCTTCGGCCTTCTCCGGCCATCCCCTCACCACCCAGCCCAGCACCCGGGATAATACGGGGTCCCGGGCCGAGCGGCGAGCGATGTCTGCAGCCTGCAGCAGGGCCTCCGGCAGGCCCTCCATCTGAAGGACGAGGTGCACTGGGGCCGGGTCTTCCACCACCTCTGCTTCTCACTGGCCTTGAAAGCCCCTTGCTGGGGTCGCCATAGGTCAGCTGCGACTTGGTGGCACTTCCCATACACAAAAGACTATACGAATGCAGAGCTTTAAAAATCTTGGTATGACAGCCCAACTGGCCTTATCCTAGGTAGCAGGTCAAGGAGAGACCCTGTGAACATTCCAGTGCGTGGGAGGAGAGTGATATTCCAAGAATTGTGAGCTCTGAGGAGTTGCTGTGTTCACCTTCCTTCCCTCGGAAGTCCAGGAAATGTCAGAAATTCTCCTCCTCTCCCCCCTCCCTGCATCAGCTCATAGCTGAACCAGTAATTGTGCAAAGGACTCTTCAAGTGACGCCACAGCCAAATGGAGGCCTTGCTACGGAACATTAAGTCTGTCAGTGAATCATAACCCTATTCCTTTTAAATAATCTGCATGCTCCTTCGGTGTAAAATAGGAGCAGAGATCATACGAAAAAGGCCTTTTGCTCAGTCAAGGCCTGTGGTCCGTCTTGCCCAGAATTCTCTCCTCTGAACAGCAGTGGTTTTTCCTGGTCCCGGGCAGAGGTTGTTGCACCTGAAATTCATTAACTGCCAATACTGAGCAGACATCCCGGGACTTTATATATAAACTCTACTATTGACTTACAGGCATTCCATGTTCCCAGGTGGAAGACATTTTTTTAAAAAGTATTGGCCAGGCATGCATGACGTTCAGCGTACTCTCAGTCCCGCAAGACGTTTCAGGGAGCAGGACGCTAATTGGGAAATCTATGGGTGGTCGTGTTTCCACCGTGCACTTGGGGTTGAAGCTGAATGAAGGAGAGGTGGAGTAGTCGTGCAATGGCCTGCTACAAGAAATAAGGAAAGGGCAATAGAGGCCCTGACCTGGCTAGGCGAGGCAAGCCCGGTCATAATGAATGAAGGAGAGGTGGAGTAGTCGTGCAATGGCCTGCTACAAGAAATAAGGAAAGGGCAATAGAGGCCCTGACCTGGCTAGGCGAGGCAAGCCCGGTCATACGAACATAAGAGAAGCCAATGTTGGATCAGGCCAATGGCCCACCCAGTCCAACACTCTGTCACACAGTGGCCAAATAATACCAGGTGCCATCAGGAGGTCCACCAGTGGGGCCAGGACGCTAGTAGCCCTCCCACTGTTGCCCTCCCCCCAAGCACCAAGAATACAGAGCATCACTTGCCCCAGAGCCCCTATCTATACCTTGTGGCTAATAGCCACTGATGGACCTCTGCTCCATATGCTTATCTAATTCCCTTTTGAAGCTGTCCATGCTTGTAGCCGCCGCCACTTCCTGTGGCAGTGAATTCCATGTGTTAATCACTCTTCGGGTGAAGAAGTACTTCCTTTTATCCGTTCTAACCCGACCGCTCAGCAATTTCATTGAGTGCCCATGAGTTCTTGTATTGTGAGAAAGGGAGAAAAGTACCTCTTTCTCTACCTGCTCTATCCCATGCATAATCTTATAAACCTCGATCATGTCACCCCTCAGTTGTCGTTTCTCCAAGCTAAAGAGTCCCAAGCGCTTTAACCTTTCTTCATATGGAAAGTGTTCCAACCCTTTTATCATTCTAGTTGCCATTTTCTGCACTTTTCCCAATGCTATAATATCCTTTTTGAGGTGTGGTGACCAGAACTGTACACAGTACTCCAAAGGAGGACGTACCATCAATTTATACAGGGGCATTATGATACTGGCTGATTTGTTTTCAATTCCTTTCCTAATAATCCCCAGCATAGCATTGGCCTTTTTTATTGCAGTCACACACTGTCTTGACATTTTTAGTGAGTTATCTACCACAACTCCAAGATCTCTCTCTTGTTCAGTCTCTGCCAGTTCAGACCCCATCAATGTGTATTTATATTTAGGATTTTTGGCTCCAGTGTGCATCACCTTGCACTTGGCCACATTGAACCCCATTTGCCATGTTGACACCCACTTGCCCATCCTTGACAGATCCCTTTGGAGTGCCTCACAATCCTCCCTGGTTTTCATCACCCTGAACAACTTTGTATCATCCGCAAATTTAGCTACTTCACTGCTTATTCCCAACTCCAAATAATTAATAAACAAGTTAAAAAGCATCGGACCGAGTACTGATCCCTGCGGTACCCCACTGCTTACCACCCTTCACTGAGAAAATTGCCCATTTATACTCACTCTCTGTTTCCTATTAATCAGCCAGTTTTTGATCCACAAAAGGACTTGTCCTTTTATCCCACAACTATTGAGCTTACTTAGGAGTCTATGATGAGGAACTTCATCAAAAGCTTTCTGGAAGTCAAGGTAAACAACATCTATTGGGTCCCCCTTGTCCACATGTTTGTTCACTCCCTCAAAGAACACTAACAGGTTAGTGAGACAAGAGCTTCCCTTACAGAACCCATGCTGAGTCTTCCTCAATAGTTTTGGTTCATCTATGTGCCTATTAATTCTTTCCTTAATAATAGTGTCCACCAACTTACCCGGTATCGAAGTCAGAGTGACTGGCCTGTAATTTCCCGGATCTCCTCTGGAACCCTTTTTAAAGATGGGAGTGACGTTAGCTACCTTCCAGTCCTCAGGAATGGAGGCAGATTTTAATTTCCCACTCCTCTACATGCACCTGCTGGATGTCCTTGGGCAAGCCATAGTTCTGTCAGAGCTGTTCTCCCAAGGACAGTTCTCTCAGAGTTCTCTCAGCCCCACCAACCTCACAGAGTGTCTGTTGCGAGGAGGGGAAGGGAAAGGAGTTTGTAAGCCACCCTGAGACTCCGAGTGAAGAGCGGGGTGTATATCCAGTCTCCTCCTCCTCCTCCTCCTCCTCCTCCCAATCGACATTATAAGGCGGTATCAGCCTTGGATTCTTATCTTTATGTTTCTTAAATGAGCCTTGCATAAACTTAGCCGTGACAAGAAAGAGTACCCCCTTTTGATGTGCAATTTTTTTCCAAAAAACCCCAATTCAGCCATTTTTATACTTAAATGATTTTTGTGTGTTGTGTATATGCATGTGTGACTTCTTGCAATACATACTGACGTGATAGTTATTAAAATAAACTTACTGTGTTGCAGGAGAGCTGAAGGTGTTGATGTTAATGCTACAAAGGAGGGGAGGGTGTGAGTCCCCTGCTTCTACCCATCCACCCAGTAACCAGTTTACATATTTTTAGAGTTGCCACATCCTGCTGGCAATCAATGGGAGGATGTGGGGGATGGGGTTGCCCAGGGCTTTTTTTGTAGAAAAAGCCCAGCAGGAACGTATTAGCATAATAGGCCACACCCAACAGCAGGCACTCATTAGCATATTAGGCCACACCCTTGACAGCACAGCACATTAGCATATTAGGCCGCACCCCCATGTTACCAGAAGTGTGGTCATCCAGCCACACTCACCTTTTGCTTCTTATTCTGTTTACCTTGTTGTCAAAACGCCAGAGCTCTTTTTGTAGCAGGAACTCCTTTGCATGTTAGGCCACACACCTCTAATGTAGCCAATCCTAATGAGTTTCTGCTGTTGGGTGTGGCCTATTATGCTAATGAGTTCCTGCTAGGTGTGGCCAGCTCAGGAGCCAGCCGGAACTCCGTTCCTGTGCGTTCCTGCCCAAAAGTAGCCCTGGGGTTGCCAGCTCCAGGTTGGGAAACTCCTGGAGATTTGGCGGTGGAACCTGGGGAGGACAGGGACCTCAGTGGGGTACAAGGCCATAGAGTCCCCCCTCCATTTTCTCCTGGGGAACTGATCTCTGTAGTCTGCAGATGCTCTGTGATTCCAGGGGATCCCCAGGTCCCATCTGGAGGCTGGCATCCCTACTCATTTTACTCCTGGACATGCCAGGCTGGGTATTCACACGATAATTTAACATAGATCAGTCACCGATTAATCCAACCCAACGAAGAACTTAAAAATGCTGTTTTGAGAAACAATTTAAAAGGCAACGTGTTCAGAACATTCCTTGTTTTAGTGCGTTTGACATAAAAGACAAGGCTTAAACAGAGGTGGGAGAAGAAAAACCATCTCCCGTTCATCATGCTCTAACCAGGTTTACAGGGGGAGAGAATGAGGCATCCACGGTATTTAAAGCCAAATTGCCTGTTACGGATGGTTGCCAGGAGCAGCTTCCCTGTTTCTTTTAGTCTCTTTTCTCTGCCTAATGTTCTGTGTTTCCTTGTCTCCCCTGCGCTGCATGTTGGGGTGGGGCAGCGTAGATGGAGGGCAAAGGAAGGTCTGGAGGGGAGTGCCTACATGGGGGAACCCTTTCTCATTGGTTTTAGGTGTCCACAATGAACGTGCTTGTTGGGAGAACGGGATCACGTCCTGTGCCTGCAACGTATGTACACACCGATGCTCCCTCGAAGCTGTGGAGCCCTGTGAGCAAAAATTCTACTTTGTGATCTACTGGCATTAAAGCTGTGAGTGAGCAAGTTGTCTACTGCATAAATTAGTTTGCTCTGGAGCCATCCTTCTAGAGCTAAGACAAAAATGTGTGAGCTGGAGGTTAAAAAAGTGTGAGCTAGCTCACACTAACTCAGTTTAGAGGGAGCACTGATGTGCGCTTATATTTGTGTGCAGCTCTCCCTGCACAGCTTAGGAACCTTGTTTTTCCAGAGTTCCCAACGGAGGGGAGAAAGCCCTTCACACACCGTTGGGAAGAAAGCCCTTCACACACGTCACTGGGAGGTGCACGGACTCCGCGCATGTGTTGCGGTGAACGTGTGTGGATCGAGGACGGAGCTCGCTGCCACAATTCTGCTCCCTCCCATGTGCGTTCATCGCACTTGCTTAGAATTCTACAAAGGGCTCTTCTGTTTGCTGAAATGTGTACTTTTTGTTAATTCAAGCCTCAGGGGTCTTTAGGCTATACTCTGTGACAGCGATCCCCAACACGGTGCCCCAGGGACGAGTAGAGTGCTTCCTGGTACTCACCTGCTGTTTCCTCCAACCAAAGAGCCAGTGTGCTGGCTTTCCTCCCTCTCACTAGAGCTGGGGGTGGACATAAGAACATAAGAGAAGTCAATGTTGGATCAGGCCAATGGCCCATCCAGTCCAACGCTCTGTCACACAGTGGCCAAATAATACCAGGTGCCATCAGGAGGTCCAGCAGTGGGGCCAGGATGCTAGAAGCCCTCCCACTTCCCCCCCTCCCAAGCACCAAGAATACAGAGCATCACTTGCCCCAGACCGAAAGCTCCTATCTATACCTTGTGGCTAATAGCCTCTGATGGACCTCTGCTCCATATGCTTATCCAGTCCCCTCTTGAAGCCGTCCATGCTTGTAGCCGCCGCCACCTCCTGAGGCAGTGAATTCCATGTGTGAATCACTCTTTGGGTGAAGAAGTACTTCCTTTTATCTGTTCTAACCCGACCGCTCAGCAATTTCATGGCGTGCCCACAAGTTCTTGTGTGGTGGGAAAGGGAGAAAAGTGCTCCTTTCTCTACCTGCTCTATCCCATGCATAATCTTGTAAACCTCGACCATGTCACCCCTCAGCTGTCGTTTCTCCAAGGGTGCTTTTAGAAGACCACAGGAGGCATCACCATTGTGTCTGCTGCCAATTCCAGATTGTGAAATTCCTGGAGAATTGGGGGGCTCAGCCTGGGGAGGGTGGGATTTGAGGAAGGGAGGGACCTCAGTGGGGAATGATACTATAGCGTCCGCCCTCCAAAGCAGCCATTTCTTCCAGGGGAAGAAGTGATCTATGTTGTCTGGAGACCAGTTATAATTCCTAGAATTCTCCAGACACCACCTGGAGGTTGGCAACCCTAGCTGGGGAGAGCACCCATTCAGAAATTGCAGCCTCCAGTGTGGGAGGAGTTTGGCTCGCAATTCCCCAATATTCTGATTGCTTCCTCCGCCCATGACAGACGTTTCGTGGTGGCACGCAGTACCTTTCCTTCTGAATTCCAAAAGTACCCACATGTTTGAGGACCCCTGCCCTGTGGAGTGGAGATATTAAACCATCTGGTGTGTGTGCATTTGTGCAACCATCCTATTTGTGATAGCAGCTGTTTTCTCCCCCCCCCTCCCCTTCTCTTGGGGCAAATGGGTCATGAGGTTCAATTACTATGAGCAGAATTTTTTTGCTGTGATCTTGGGAATTTCAAACGCCTCCAGAAAAAACTCCTCAATGTGGGATGAGCTACAGCACATAAAACTGCAGGTGTTTAGGTTCAAGGACTTTTAAACACAATTCTTTTTTAGGTGTGCACCTCAAGTATTTGAAGCGTACACCTAAAAAACCGAAAGCAATGAATGCAACCAACATGCTTTTGCAAACGCACATTGATCATCGGGATATACTGAACCAAGATTGTTTGCCATTTAGTGTTCACTGACTGGTAGATCTGGGTCTGCCCTGCATAATGCGTGAATGACCCCAAATTTAACTGTTGTTCAATTAAGAGTGGAGTGAAAGAATGCTCTCCTTCGATACTGTATTCAATTACAGGACCAGGTAGGGTTGCTAGGTCCCTCCTGGCCATCAGAGGGGGGTGTAGGGTTGCCAGCTCCAGGTTGGGAAACTCCTAGAGATTTGGGGGTGGAGCTTGGGGGAGACAGGGACCTCAGTGTGGGAGAGTGCCATAGAGTCCACCCACCAAAGCATCCATTTTCTCCTAGGAAACTGGTCTCTGTAGTCTGGAGATGAGCTGTAATTATGGGGTTGCCATCCCCCAATGGGGGTGGGGTTTCCCCAAATTCCAGTGGCCCCAATCTGCCACCGGCCAGCTGGCTGGCAGGGGGAGCCCCACCCCTGAAGAGCACTGCCGCACCTGATGTGCCTGGCACGATGATGTGTGACGTCATCGTGCAGGGGATGCTCTAGCATTTGGCTAAAAACTCTATGGTGACCATAGAGGGTTTTTTTTACCAAGAGCTAGTGTCTCCTGCATAACTTGCCTGATGCAATGGCATCACTTCTGGGTGACATCATAGCTTTGCACACTCTTTGCACATGTGCAAGAAGGTCCAGGGGAGCGAGCTGGAGCCCCCTGCTGGCAGAAGGTAAGGACCTGGCAAGCAACCTTAGATCCCTAGGTCCCATTTGGAGGCTGGCATCCCTTGGATCAGGTTAAATAATGAGAGTTGCCAACTTCCTTAATATGGGCTATTGACACCAGTGTTCCCTCCTTGCTATGTCAGTGTGAAACTGCAGATCACTTAAGTGGACTGGAATTTCACATCGATGTATTGAGGGCAAGTCAGGGAACTTTGTGTTAATATTCTATCGTACTTCATATTTGGGGAGCTAGCCCAGCAGAGAGACCAAGGCATACGTGGGAATTCTGTACTCGGTGCGAGCGGATGATGAGGTGTGGAAGGCGTGAACATGTTTTCTTCGCTAGAAGACATCACCCCGTTCCAAGAAAAATATAATCTGTCGCTTGGAATATTTCTGTTGGAAGGGTTTTCGCTTGTGCAAATGGCACGTGATTTTTTTTTCTCTTGAGAGGGGTGGCTAAAGTGTGCACAGGAGGGAAGCGTGAATTGCGCATATACATCTGTATCTTACAAGTAACTGATAGATGGGTGTGTAGCAAGTCTGCATAAAAATCTGTACCGGCAGGTTTGTGTGTGTGTGTGTGCGTGTGTGTGTTATGAGTTGCTTCCAAGCAAGGGGGAAGAGATTTGAATAAGAACTGTGGCTTTGTGTAAATGTTTTTGCGTTGAGAAAGTTCTCTCCATGGAACAAAACCAGATGTTTTTATATAAGTCCGTCGCTCTTCAATGCTTTCTGGTGAGGTTTCTCCAGGAATTCCCTCCGCCCCCCTTTTCCAGAAGGGGAAAGACACACAGTGTGTCTCCTCACAGAGTGTGTGAGGAGAAAGTGTTTAAATAATCAATGTGTTTAGAACAAAGCAGCACACCACATGCACGGGAGATGGACTTTGTTGTGAGAGATAAAAATAGGCTTCTTTTGTGGCATCGGAGGAAGCCGATGCCTCCCTTCTGAGAGGGACGGGGGAGTCTTCTGTGGGGGGGGGGCGTGTTTCCTGTCTCCATTGTTCCCTTTTCGTGGCTTCTGTGCCAGGCGGGGCACCTTTTTCTTAGAAAGGAGGGAGCTATTTCTTCCAGAGAGTTGTCTCAAAGGAAGGCCAGAGAGGGCCTGTTTGCAGTTTGCAAAGTTGAAGTGACTTTTTTTTAAAACAAAAATTCAGCAGGGCCCACCTGCCCGCCTACAGGCTGTTGGCATCTGGCTGGTCTCTCTTCTCACTGGTGGGATGTCGACTGCAAGGTTTTAAGGTTTTTCTGCCGGAGTCGGCAGCAGAGCCTACAAATTGGAAAATTACACCCTCGGCTGCTTCCGAGCCAGCTGGCCACCTCCCTCTTAGTTACACCTGGAAGGCCGGATCCTGGCCGGGCAGAGTCCCCATGGGGCTCCTTCACTAGGGCTCCTCTGTACTAGACGAGGTGCTTTGGCTTCGGCCTTCTCCTTTCCCAAGATTAAGCCTGCCTACTGCTTTCAGGCCCTCCTGCTAAAGAGGGGGCCCTGCAGTGCACTGCAGATACCTGAGGTGCCCGGGGACGGCGTAATTTGGTTTGCTTTGCGCTGTCAAAGGGTTGGGGCGGGGGTGGGGGAGAGCTCAGGCTAAGAAGGGGGATGATTTGTGAGGAGCTAATTACCACCGCTATCTCTGCCATTGTGTTAAGGAACCGGTGTAATTGTTCGTCTGTGCCAGAGAGCAGGCCTCCTCCTGCGAGCCTCTCCTAAGTACAGGATTGTGTGTCCCCATTAAAGGCAATGGCCTGATTTTGTTAGCGTGATTTAGTGCCGCTTCAGTTTACCACATCAAGGGTTTCCCCCACTAGATGAGGGGGAGCGCAAGAAAGGCCTGGCGAATGGTGGCGAGGGGAAGCCAGGTTCCTTGGGCCCTTCAGCGGCAGCCCGGCTGTCTGAGGTGGAAATGAGGGAGGTGGTCATTCGGTCAGGTTGGGGGGGAGGGATTGAGGGGGAGGGGGAGGAGGACGGCATCTTGTGAAGGAAGAAGGCCCCCGTCCTCCTGTTGAGGTGACTGCTGAGAAGTAATATATAATTCAGAAGGCCATGCTGTTTTCATGCAGATGGTGATATTCAAGCATGACTGACATTAGAGGAGGGGAAAAAAGTCTCTGAAGCCTTTCCTCCCTCCAACCTCTCTCCTGACTGACTCTGCTGTGGTCTGCTGACGCTCTTGATGTTTAAAAAAAAATCCCCTTAAACCTGGAAACTTCTGTCGCCGTATAATTTTATGTGCTTCTGCTAACCTCTAATTTCAGCCTCTGCTTACATACCCAGCCAGCTGAGGCGATGTTTCCCATCCTCTTTTGGCCGAGGGGACCAGGAGGTTATCCAGTGCTTTGGGGCCATCAGAGGTTTTAGATAAGCAGGGATGTCATTTTCCCAGGGCTACGCTGTGTGGGTGGGAACGTACATATAAGCATTTCTGGGGTCCCTTGTTCTAAAGGGGGTCCCTTATTCTGGAACATCATATCTTTATAGATCGAAAATAACCCCCTCCAAGAAAAGAGGGAGCAGGCATGGAAACACGTGAAGCTGGATTATACTGAATCAGACCCTTGGTCCATCAAGGTCAATGTTTTCTACTCAGACTGACAGCAGCTCTCCGGGGTCTTCTCCAGTGGAGGTCTTTCACATCATTTACTGCCTTGTCCTCTTAATTGGAGTTGGCCCTGGGACCTTCTGCATGCCAAGCAGATGCTCTACCAGTGAGCCAAGGCCTCCGCCTTTGAGACATAGGGGAGAGGGTTACTTATATGGTAGAGAGAAGCGACTGGTAGCCCAAGGGATTACTATTAGGGATGCCAGCCTCCAGGTGGGACCTGGGGACCCCCTGAAATTACAGCTCATTTCCAGATGATAGAGATCACTTCCAGTTTGGTGTAGTGGTTAAGTGCGTGGACTCTAATCTGGGAGAACCAGGTTTGATTCCCCACTCCTCCACTCGCAACTGCTGGATGACCTTGGGCAAGCCATAGTTCTGGCAGAGCTGTTCTTGAAAAAGAGCAGTTTCTGTCAGAGCTCTCTCAGCCCCACCTACCTCACAGGGTGTCTGTTGTGCGGAGGGGAGGGGGAAGGGAAAGGAGTTTGTAAGCCGCTCTGAGACTCCCTTGGGTAGTGAAGGACAGGGTATAAATCCAATCTCTTATTCTTCTTCCCCTGGAGAACATGGATGCTTTGGAGGGTGGACTCTGCGGTGTACCCAGTGAGGTCCCTCTCCTCCCCAGGCTCCACCCCCAAATCTCCAAGCATTCCTCTCCTTGGATCTACCAACCCTGTCCCTCCCATCTCCTGCTGGTGGCCAGGGGGCACCTGGCAACCCTAGACTACTTGGACCTTGTGGGGCTTCCCGTGTGCCCCGGGGATCCCCGTATGGTGCTCCTCAGCAGATTTCCCTTACATCTCCAAGACAGAGCTGGGAGGCATTTTTAAGCTTCATTCCCTTCCTTGTGTAAACCATAACAGAGTTGTTGGGACAGTTCTCTCCATTTGTTTATCTCATCTTGGTTTGCAGAACCAAGTAAGTGACTGAGGGTTGGTTTCCCCCAAGAGGGCAAAAAGCAGCTCCGTGGGTGGGGGAAATGGTGTGTGAGGGGAGGCAGGAGGCTTAAGCATTCAGGTCTGCTTAATAGGGCTGGGGGTGGACCTGGAGACAGAGTGGCCATTTTTGTTCCGTCGCATAGTCCAGTCTGACTCTTCACGACCCCATGGACCACATCATGCCAGGTCCTCCCGTCATCCATCGTCCTCTGGAGTTTGCTTAATTTCATGTTTGTTCCATCGATAACACTGTCTAACCATCTCATCCTTTGCCGTCCCCGTCTTCTTTGACCTTCAATCTTTCCCAGCATCAGGGTCTTCTCCAGTGAGTGCTCCCTTCTCATTTGGTGGCCAAAGTCTTTGAGATTCAGCTTCATTATCTGGCCTTCCAGGGAACAGTCAGGGTTGATTTCTTTTAGGACTGACTGATTTGATCTCCTTCCAGTCCAAGGGACTCTCAAGAGTCTTCTCCAGCACCATAATTCAAAAGCATTTATTCTTTGGTGCTCGGCGCTTGCATCCATACATTATTACTGGGAATACCTTTGATTGACCATACGGACTTTTGTTGGCAGGGTGATGCCCTTTTAGTGCATTTTCTTATCCTGTGCTTCCTCCAAGGTAGCTGAAGGAGACACCTGTAGTTCTCGCCTCTTCCATTCTATCCTTCCCACAACAGTATGAGGTAGTGGGGTTGCCAGACCCCAGGTGGTGGCTGGAGATCTCCCGCTGGTATAACCGATCTCCAAGTGACAGAGATCAGCTCACCTGGAGAAAATGGCCACTTTGGAAGGTGGACTGTATGGCATTATACCCCACTGAAGTCCCTCCCCTCCCCAAACTCCATCCCCTTAGGCTCCACCCCCAAAATCTCTAGGTATCTCCCAACCTGTAGCTGGCAACCCTATGACGCAGGTTAAGCTGAGAGAGAATGACTGGCCCAAGGTCACCCAGTGGCGAGTGGGGATTTGAACTTGAGTCTTTCAGATCCTAGTTCAACCTCACTGCACCAGAAGGGCTTTACTGAAGCTTTTGTTGATATTCAGTCCGAGAAGGAAAAACTTAGAATCCTTTTCCTGTGTTTTGCCTTGTGTGTGAATAAGTAATTGAACAGAGCTGTTCCTGCCGACCCTTTTGACCAATATCAAAATAGGTCCCCTGTTTTTTAAAAAATAGATAGAAGAAGAAGAAGAAGAAGAAGAGATTGGATTTATTCCCCGCCCTTCACTATCCAAAGGTGTCTCAGAGTGGCTTACAGACTCCTTTCCCTTCCCCCTCCCCACAACAGACGCCCTGTGGGGTAGGTGGTGCTGAGAGAGCTCTTGACAGAAACTGCTCTTTGTCAAGAACAGCTCTTAACAGAACTATGGCTTGCCCCAGGTCATCCAGCCAGGTGCAAGTGAAGGAGTGGGGAATCAAACCCGGTTCTCCCAGATTAGAGTCCGCGCTCTTAACCACTACACCAAACTGGCTCACATGCAGATACTGACCCAAGGGCATATGGCAATTCAGTAGAATAAAACCAAACGATTGCAAAATCTTCATATTAGCCCAGTGGAAACCCTGCCTAATACCTGAATATCATTCATATCTAAAACGTTATGGATCCCACAAAAAAACAGCTTCATAAATGCCAAACTCTGGGGTGCCCAATATTTTACTTTGTTTGGTGAGCCTCAATCTTACAATCAGGTGTTTTGGACCAAAGATTCAAACAGCTGGGAGAATATGTCTTTAGTAACCCACGAAAGGTATTTCCACTCTGTCTGGGCATGTCAAAGTATCCTTGATTGACACACAGCTCAATAAACTTTAATTCTCAATGGCAATAACTGCAGACCAAGCAGGAGTAAGATTTCCTTTGAAGTTTCAGGCAGGAGGGGGAAATAGCACCTGACTACCTGTCCTTTTGGCCACCTGTGGCAGCCCATACCTCTTCCTTCTTTCATCCCCTTTCCCACCCTTTGTGCCCTGAAAAGTGTCAAGCTTCGTCTGCTTGCATTAAAACACATGTACTTGAATCTTGAGGTTGTCTTCAAATCACAGGAGGAAAACACATATAATGTGTTTAAATTGGTTTTTTTGTTTCCTGGTTTAGTATAGGGTGACAGCTTTTAGTTGAGTACTGTACCAGAAAGCTTTCTGTTACATTGTGGCTCATATATACAAGCAAGAAAACCCAGGTTTTCTTGTAGTTCCTCAGGAGGAGGAGGTGCCAGTGTTGACACCTACTGACTGAACTGCCACCCAAGAGAGTGAGGTTTGGGGTGGCAGGTTGGATGCAGAGTGTAGAACAAGCATCAATAGTGCTTGAGCAAGTTTGGCGTAGTGGTTAAGTGAGCAGACTCTAATCTGGGAGAACCGGATTTGACTCCCCACCCCTCCACATGCAACCAGCTGGATGACCTTGGGCAAGCCATAGTTCTGTCAGAGCTGCTCTCTCAAGGACAGTTCTGGAAAGAGCTCGCTCAGCCCCACCGACCTCACAGGGTGTCTGTTGTGGGGAGGGGAAGGGAAAGGAGTTTGTAAGCCGCTCTGAGACTCCGAGTGAAGGGCGGGGTATAAATCCAATCTCCTCCTCCTCCTCTTCCTCTTCTTCTTCTGCAACATGCACAGCCCTAGCTTCCAATGTGATTTGGGCAGCCCATTGAGCCGACCTGTTTGCTGGCCTTTTCCGCAGCAGCAAAAAGGAGAATGACAGGGGGCTGGGCTGGGTTGGGCTGGCTGTGGTTGGTGGTGCACATTGTCCACTTGATAGCGCAAGGGCGCAGTCATGCATTTTTGACGTGACACCAGTGGCTTACTCCACCCCAGGACCGTTTCAGGCCCTCAGTCCAGAGCCAGTCTTGGCCTCCATTTTGTTCTCATTTGTGAAGAAGTGGTGATGGAAAGTGCCGTCAAGTCACAGCTGACGTATGGCCGCCCCACAGGGGTTTTCAAGGCAAGAGATGAGCAGAGGTCATTTGCCATTGCCTGCCTCTGCAGAGGAACCCTGGGGTTCCTTAGGGGTCTCCAGTCCAAGTACTAACCAGGGCCAACCCTGCTTAGCTTCTGATGATATCAGGCTAGCCTGGGCCACTCAAGTAGTAGACGTGAATCAGTTGCCTCCGCTGTACAGAAATGTGAGCTGACGTGTTGTGGGAACACCCTCCTTCCCCTCACGTTTGAGCCGTGGTCCGATGAACCTTGGACATGAGCAGAAAGTATATCTGTGCATGCTCCTGGTTGGGGATTGCCATTTTTTTTTAAAATTTCCGGCTATGTATCTTTGGCTGGGGATCGAACCTGGGTCCTTCGGCATGCCAAGCAGATGCTCTACCACTGAGCCACGGCCTGTTCTCCTCTCTTCCCTTATCCCCAACCCCTACTCTATAGCCATTCGAGATAGGTAGTCCATGGACATCCTACAGGCCATTCCTCTTTGGATTGCAGCGGGGCAGCATCAGATGTGCAGCTGCATCACTTCAGATGGGTCTGGGGAGAGTCAAAGTGACGTGCCTGGTAGACATCGTGTGGGGAAGAAGGGGGCATTGCTGGGATTCCTCAGTATGTTATCAATTGTGCGTGTGTGTGATGCAGATTCTCTCCCCGCCCCACCCCCCAGCCGGTAATGAAATAATAAATCAGATTTGTGGCATTCATAAGATGAAATGTTTTCTTGAAGATGAAATCACCCTCCAGGGCCTGTTGTTATAACCAAGGGCTGAAAGTGCTTTTCCTCGCTCACAATGTAATTGTTACCAGGCTATTTGTGGGCCAGCGCCACAAAAACCACCAGTGTTGATTATTGCAGTCTTTAATTCCAACTTGCTTAGCTTGGCTTGAAATCTTGGGAGGGAGACGGGGAGGAGATGAAGGGGGAAAGCCAAGAGAGTTTGGGAAGGGAAGGAGGGGGGGGCGTGGAAGGTACAGTCCTGTGGTTGGATCTGAAGCGAGGAATCCCAAAATGTGATCTGGAAGCCATCGCTGCAGAAACCTCCTGTGTGGGCCCATGTGGGACACGTAGACCTTCTCTACAGACCCAGCCCTGAAATTCTCAGGGAAGATATTTGTCTAGGATGCCGGCCGAGAAAGGGCCATTATGTGGTTTTGTAACTTCTCAGGTTGCTTCCAGTACACTTCGGTGTTTGTGGGGACACCATTCAAACCATGTTCAAGCTGTCCTTCAGATTATTTCTCCAGAGCAGCACTGTATTCTGGGTTCAGCCTGCTGCTCTGACTGGGCTAACGTACGTCTCAAATATTTGGTGTTCATGACACAGGGACACCGCCCTTTGCGAAAGAGGGACAGAAAGAAAGATGGCTATTCTGTGTCGACAGTGTTGTTATAATTATTAGGACCTTCCTTCCTTCCCCTTGAATCTATATCCCAAGATTGGCTCTGGGTTAGGAAATACGTGGCAATTCGGGGGTGGAGCCTGGGGAGGGTGGGGTTCGGGGAAGCCAAGGACCTCAGCAGGGTACAATGCCATAGAGTCCACCCTCCAAAGCAGCCGCTTCCTCCAGGAGAACTAATCTTGGGTGTCTGGAGATCAACTGGAATAGTGGAAGATCTCCAGGTGCCACGTGAAAGAGTGCTCCCCCAGAGCTGAAACACATCCAGACCAATTCTATGCTGGGCAACCACAAGAATGTTCCTTTCCTAAAGTGATATGGCCAAAACATGGTGTTTGTAAATTTTTACCTTATCGTTTATAAGTCAGAGAAGAGCCAGACAGGCCACTGGGATTGGCGGGGGGTGGGCGGGAGGGAGTGAACATAAGAACGTAAGACAAGCCAAATGTTGGATCAGGCCAATGGCCCATCCAGTCCAACACTCTGTCACACAGTGGCCAAAAATACCAGGTGCCATCAGAGGTCCACCAGTGGGGCCAGGACACTAGAAGCCCTCCCACAGTTGCTCACCCCCAAGCATCAAACGCCCCAGAGTTCCTATCTATACCTTGTGGCTATAGCCACTGATGGACTTCTGCTCCATATGTTTATCCAATTCCCTCCTGAAGCCATCCATGCTTGTAGCCGCCACCACCTCCTGTGGGAGTGAATTCCATGTGTTAATCACTCTTTGGGTGAAGAAGTGCTTCCTTTTATCTGTTCTAATCTGACTGCTCAGCAATTTCATTGAGTGCCCACGAGTTCTTGTATGGTGGGAAAGGGAGAAAAGTACTTCTTTCTCTACCTGCTGTATGTAGAGCGATACCAAAACTTGGGAAAGAAGGGTCAAGGCAGGGTTGCATTGCATCTAACTTTATCTAGGGCATTGGACTTGTTATGGGTTGGCCTGCTTCTTTTCGTGATAGGGCTGCCAACCTCCAGGTGAAGGCTGGAGATCTTCCGGAATGACAACTGGTCTCCAGACTACATAAATAATGTATTTATTTATTATTTGTTTATTTAGAATGTTTATTCTCCCTCTCCCACACTCCACCTTCAAATCTCCAGGTATATCCTAACCCACAGTTGGCACTGCAATGTTCCCTCTAAGCTGTGGAGTCTTGTGAGCGAAAATCCTACTTTGTGAGCTACGGGCATTAAATTTGTGAGCGAGCGATTAGGCTGCTGCATAAATCAGTTTGCTCTGGAGCCATCCTTCCTGAGCTAAGACAAAAACGTGTGAGCCGGAGGCTAAGAAACTGTGAGCTAGCTCACACTAACTCAGCTTAGAGGGAACACTGGTTGGCAGTACTGCTCTCTGAGCTATTCCTGTTTTGTAAAGCAGGGATTCCCCCCCCACTCCCCTGCTTTGCAAGAGGTGGTTTTGTTCAGTTTGGATCTAATAAAGTCTGTGAGGTGCTGTTAGGGTAACGATGGAAGAAAGCCATAGAATTGCTTGTAAAAGAGCTAACAGAAGGGGAAGAAAGAGAGGCAGTTCCATTTCCAAATAATCTGATGTCTGTGTTGTCTGTTTGGGGGAAAAAAAAAACCCCATCTGAAATCGTGTAGGAGGTTGCATTTATAGCTCTTGCTTTTTTCTGGTCTGTCTAAGATGTGGTATGTGTCCGTGTGTGGGGAGGATTGTTATGTAGAGTAATCACCTTCACTCGAAGTGTCCAGAGATTTCCTTTGTACTTGGAGAATATATGTCTGTAAAACATTTTTTTTAAAAAAAGGAAAGAAAGGCAGGAGGAGGTAAAAAGAAAAAGAAAGACCCAACTCGGGCATCCTCCACTTTCAGACTCAGAGGAATAAACGGTGATGCATTTGAAGTTGCCTAACTGATTTCAGCCGCTGTTTTTTAATTTCAAGGCTTTTGGGGTTCTTTTTGTCTCTTTCGCAGCTCAATCGTGCGGGGGCCGTTTGAATTCCAAAGATGCTGGCTACATCACTTCACCTGGCTATCCGCAGGACTACCCCTCCCACCAGAACTGCGAGTGGATCATTTACGCTCCAGAGCCCAATCAGAAGATTATCCTCAACTTCAATCCTCACTTTGAAATCGAGAAACACGATTGCAAGTAAGAGCTCCCCTTTGCCCTTCCCCCTCCCCTCGAATTGTCAGCTTCTCTTATTCCATGAATGTTTCGCTTTCCTTCGTCTCACCATGTGATGAGGGGTGTAGCATAAGCAGCCGAGGAATGGAAGGAGGGGAGGAAGTGTGGATGAGTGGGAAGGGGAGAGGTTTGGCAATTCAATTATGCCGTTTTGCAAAGCTGCATGTAATAGATGTGTATATTGCATTTGAAACATAGTCGGAAAACCACAAATGTCTATAAGCCCTTATTTGATCACTCCCCCTTTTCCATACATGCACACTTCAGCAGTTATTTCCTGCAGAACATTCCAACCAAGAATTGCATTTTGCTTTGCAGCAAGATGTAGGTTACCGGGAACATGTGGAGAACCATATTGCGGGATTCAACTTGCATGGCCCATGAATATGCATCGCGGTAACACTGTGATTCATGTAGAGAAGCAGTCAGATTTGTATTTAAATGTGTTCTTTGCTGTCAAGCCACCCTTGACTTAGGTGACTACAACTGCCTGCCTCTGCGAAGCAACCCTAGACTTCTTTGGTGGTCTCCCATCCAAGCACAAACTAGAGCTGACACTGTTTGGGTTCCAAAATCTGATGAGATCATGTTTATCATCTTCCGTTTCCTCAGATGGCTGTGGGTTATATCAGATGTGTGTGTAAAGTGCTGTGGTGACCCCAGCAAAGGCTTTTTCAAGGCAAGTGAGAAGTGGAGGTGGTTTGCCACTGTCTTCCTCCGCAGATTCTCCCTTAGAGGTCTCCCTTCCAAGTACCAACCCTGCTTACCTTCCCAGATCCAACGAGATCATGTTATCAGGTTCAGTTTCCTCAGATGGTTGTTGTTTATCAGATACGGGGAAGGGAAATCTACCCTCTTCTGAGATGCGGGAAAATCAAGACTTGCATCATTGTAAAAGCTCTAGTTTAGCCAGTGTAGTCTACAACACACATAGTATAATTCTATCCAGGTTTACTCAAAAGTAAAGAACACTGAATCCAGTGAGATTTACCTCAGATCATGTGGTTAGCATACTGCTTAGCCTGGCCATGAATAGTGCCTCTTGGTCTAACTCAAGAAGTACCAGTTTGGCCCTCCTGGAAGGCAGATATCATCGCGTCCCACTCCCTCAACGGCTCGGCCCATGCCGTGCAGGGAAAGAAGAAGAGAAGAGATTGGATTTATACCTTGCCCTTCACTATCCAAAGAGCAGCTTACAATCCCTTCCCCCCCCCTCCCCACAACAGACACCCTGTGAGGGAGGTGGGGCTGGGAGAGCTCTTGACAGAAACTGCTCTTTTTCAAGAACAGCTCTTATCAGAATTACAGCTTGCCCAAGGTCATCCAGCCAGGTGCAAGTGGAGGAGTGGGGAATCAAACCTGGTTTCCCCATATTAGAGTCTGCGCTCTTTAACCACTGCACCAAACTGGAGAGCCAGTTTGGTGTAGTGGTAGAGTAGAGGCTATCGACCATTCTACTGCCCATTCTACAATGACATTTGATCTCGGTACACAGCCCCAATCCTATCAACTCTACCAGGAAGATCCGAACAACTTTACGTCTCCCTCCTCCTTGCAGATTCCCCCCCGGGAGATGACAAATAACTAGCTGAATTGTGCCTTCGGGCTTGTGGGATATGCAAGCGGCTGACGAGTCTTGATAATAACCCGTCGGAGAAAGGCGCCATCTCTCCGTCCTCTCACAAATCAGTGCTCGTTGTTGCACTGTTCCTCATTTTATATTTCATTCCTTATTTTTCATCTTATTCTTCATTATTTCTTTTCCTTATCCTTATTGTTACTGATCTCTTATTGAAATAAGCTATGAACTGAATTGAAGTACCAGTTATGGCCACTATGCAAAACATAGTGAGAGTTCGAAGAGGCAGCTCCTGCAGCTAATACATACATTGCCCAGGTGCCTAAAGGCAGGAGGCAAGCTGGAGACAAGTTGGATGGAAGCCAGAAGTCTGGAGGAGGAGGAGGAGGAGGAGGAGGTTTCCCTTGCGTGACCTCCTGAGGAGGAGGAGGAGGAGGAGGAGGAGGAGGAGGTTTCCCTTGCGTGACCTCCTGCAGTGATAAGTTGCCCAAACGGAGAGGGAAGTCAGTAGATCTGCAAGCCTTTCTGTCCCAGATTGATGCACCACAGCATCACTTGGTTTCCCAGAGTAGGATTATGGGATGCTAAAGCTCCCAGTTAGGGCTGCCAGCCAATGCTCCCTCTAGGCTGTGGAGTCTTGGGAGCACAAATTCTACTTTGTGAGCTACTGGCATTAAAGTTGTGAGCGAGCGATTTGGCTACTGCATAAATTAGTTTGCTCTGGGGCCATCCTTCCTGAGCTGAGACAAAAATGTGTGAGCTGGCTCACACTAACTCATCTTAGAGGGAACACTGCTGTTGGTCACCCTAGAAACTAGTTCTGTGATACGTGTTCCTGGACAGGAGGCATTTCCTCTTTTCTGGCCCAAGTCTGGCATATTCTGTTGCACTTGGTGGCTTGCAGGACCAGGGAGCTGGATGTCCAAGAAAAACAATTAGCAGCTAGTAAGAAATAATTAACAGCTTCACTGAGCACCATTAAAAGCAGGAATTAATGAGGTGGTCCCTTGGGTCTTATAGCCCTGTCTGAATGTCTGTGGCCAGCTGAGAGGCTGTCTGAAATGCACAGCTTTCTTGAGTGTCTAGAACTGAGTCCTATTTCACATTCTCTCCTGTTTATTTCAAAGGGGCAGGGTGCAGCTGCTGACAGGCTCCCTGACTAGCTACAGTGATGCCAGTTGTACTAATGAGAGGGTCCCTGGGGTCTTCTAGCCCTGTCTGAATGTCTGTGGCCAGCTGAGAGGCTGTCTGAAATGTGCCACTTTCTTGAGTATCTAGAACTGAATCTTATTCCACATTCTATCCTGTTTATTTCAAGCAGGTGGAGTTCAGCAAATAACAGGCTCCCTGACTGGCTACCTTGGTACCAATTATGGCAATAGCTCTTGCACCTATCAGTGTGACTTAAAAACTTGGTCTGTATTGTCTTGACCTCTATTCTATCACTTGTCAACAAGCCATCAAAGGGAGCGGGTGATTCTTTATGGGAGAAACAATAACATAACTCAAACATCACACCAAATCATGAATTGTGCTAGCCATAGGTTAGATGCTAAACCATAGTTTACAGCTGTTTGTTTCCTTCTGTTCTCTGTCCACTTAGTAAACCATGATTTGGGGCTGCTTGCCTGGTTAATTTTCCATCTCTTCAGCACTTGCACTTCCATGGGGCAGGGCTAGTCCAGTCAGTTCTAGCATCAAGCCAAACCATAGTTAGCACAAACAGTAGTTTGAAAATCCACTGCCAACTACACTTCCTGATCCTGGTGTCCTGGCTGATCACAAGTTACAGTTTGTCCATTTAGACACCATGACAAACGGAAGATAGCACAAGCCATGGTTTGGAAACCCGCTTCAAACCACAGGTCCTGATTCTGGTTTGCTGGATGATCATAAATCGTGGTTTGTCAGTTTAGGCACCCTGCTAAAGCACAGTTAAGCTTTTGTAACCATGGTTTGGTGCGATAGGCCTCAGGAACTGTATAAAGCTTTCCCATTGCTGGGAGCTCATTGGACTTTAATGGAGCAGGGCGGTTAAGCACCTACTTGCTGCTTCTTGCAGTTTTTTGTTTCAATGATGGTTAAAAATAATTGGGACCGAAGTCTCACCTCTTGGTGCCTTACTCAGCGGTCTCCAACCTTTTTGAGCCAGTAAGCACCTTTGAGCAGTGGGCACTATCACAAAATGGCTGCTGCTGGAGGCGGAGCCACACACAGAGGAAGCCCAAGTACAGACGAGAAGAGGTGTGGTTTAAGGATACCCTGGGAAAGAAGAGTGAGAGAGAATAAAACCAACACTGTGGTAGCAACGGCTGCTTAAACAATGTAGCTTTAATCTGCATAGCCAATCAGATCTTCAGTGGCAAATCTGAAAGTAAGAGGCCCACCTGGACCCACCCAATTTTCAAAAAACACGTAGTGGGCTCCAAGAAAGGTGTCGGTAGGGTCGGTAGGCACCACGGGGCTCACGGGGACCTCATTGGGGACCCCTGATCTAGCCCATTTTCTGTATTACATTTCTGATATCTGATCAGTGTGTTCCCACCCCCGTCAGGTTTTTGTCTTTACGGGGCAGTCGGATGCTCTACTTGCTCTATTGATGTTCCTTTCCATCATAATATTGGGAATGATTGTATAATAAGTTTATGTATTGATATGAAAATGATGACTGGAGAGTGACGAGGCTGATTGGGGGCCTGGAGACCAAGCCCTGTGAGGAAAGGCTGAGGGACTTGGGAATGTTTAGTTTGGAGAAGAGGAGGCTGAGGGGGGACATGATTGCTCTCTTGAAGTACGTGAGGGGCTGTCACTGAGAGGAGGGCAGGGAGCTGTTTCTGTTGGCAGCAGAAGGTAGGACTCGCAATAATGGGTTTAAATTCAGGGCAGGAAAGTACCGGCTGGATCTTAGGAAAAACTTTTTGACAGGAAGAGTTGTGCAATAGTGGGATCAGGGGCCTGGGGAGGTGGTGAGCTCCCCCTCACTGGCAGTCTTTAAGCAGCGGCTGGATGAACACTTGTCAGGGATGTTCTAGATTGATCCTTTATTTATTTATTTATTTTTCACATTTATATCCCACAGCCATGCCAGAATAAAAACATATAAAAACATAATAAACATTCAACATTAAAACCACTGTGCTCAATTCGTAACTGATGTCCTAAGTCCAAGATGGTAACTCCACAGTTACAGATGGTGCTTCCAAAAAGTACGTGTCCAGTGACGATGGCCGAAGCTCTTCTACAATTTCCAACGTCTTCCTTGGGCCTCGTTGATGCATCCTTTGAGACACCTTAACGGTGGTGGTATAATCTGGGGCAGCGGCTCCTACTCAAAAGCCTGGCGGAAGAGCTCCGTCTTGCAGGCCCTGCGGAACTGCATAAGGTCCCGCAGGACCCGGATCTACCCCGGGAGCTCATTCCACCAGGTAGGAGCCGCCACCGAAAAAGCCCTGGCCCTGGTCGCAGCTAGTTTAACTTCCTTGGGCCCCGGGATGACTAAAAATTTTGGGCCCCGGACCATAGTGCTCTTAAGGGAACATGTGGGGCAAGGCGGTCCCTCATTGAGCAGGGGGTTGGACTAGATGGCCTGTATAGTTGGCCACTGTGTGAGACAGGATGCTGGACTAGATGGACCAGTGGTCCGATCCAGCAGGGCTCTTCCTGTGTTCTTATGCCCCTTCCAACTCTGTGATTCTATGATTCTATGTCCACAACTTTAAAAGAATTCACCTTGGGAGACGTGGGCTCTAGTACATGATGCAAGAAAGTACACAGCTTCAAAATAGAACTATTTTTTTTTTAGGGTTCATGGAACGATGGGGCATTATTATAGCAAAGGGAGGAGCCTTGCGAGTGTTTTTGAGATTCTCCCCCCCCCCCGCATTAATTGTCTGATCACTCTTCTCAGTCAGTGTGACCATAGTAGCAGCAGGAGGCTTAGTAAGGCATAGCTGCATAATTTATTGGTGGTTAATGTGGTCAGCTTGAACTTGCTTCATTAAGAACCTAGTTGAGACTTAGAGACTTCGAATCTGATCTTGGGAAGTGCAGGATCCACATATGCAGAATGGCTTAGAAAACAAATAAATAAAAACTTGAATAAAAACTACACATTTTCCAGCAATGCTGAGTGTTGTTTTTAAATGGCATTCCTTGTAAAAACAAACACTTGCACCAAACAGCAGTATGTTGTTCTACACTGCAAATTGCTGTAAAACTCTCCTGATATTGCTTGCAGTGGAGCACATTTGTACTCTTTTTTTTTTAATTAGGCTTGTTGCATTAAGACTGTGCTATGGGTGTGTGTCATTTGCATACTGTTAAAATACAAAAATCGTCATCTTTCAGATACTTGCAATGCAGCGCTTACTAGACTTGAATAAAAACTACACATTTTTCAGCAATGCTGAGTGTTGTTTTTTTTAATGGCATTCCTTGTAAAAATGTTCAGTTTTGCCTTTACTCAAGGGTTCTCATTTGCCCTTGGTGACATCAGTACATCGCCAATCTGATCGGTTCGTACTCCCTAGCCAATCAGATTTAGCTACATACTGATGTCACCGAGGGCAAACAAAGCCGCTTGAAAGTGAGAATAAAAGTAAATGAATAAGCAAAAAATTTCATAAGGAGTGCCCCCCCAAAGAAAGAAAAATCACTAAAAAAAGAAAAGAAAAGACTGCTGTATTTCAGCATTACTGAAGCTATGGAGTAGGTTTCGTTCAGCTCTAGTAAAAACTGTTTTACAAGTACCTGGCTTTGAAAGATGAATCTTCCTGATTTCCTAAGATTTAGTTCTTGCCTGGGTGGGCTCACCTGTGTGATTAGTTCAGGAAAGAAGAAGCAGTCATTGCAGAAGGAAACCGAAAGCCAAATTTTTAAAAAGCGAACGTGTTTTTGTTCAGGGGGGGGGGGGGGGACAAACCCCCCCAAAAAACAAAAAGCGATTTCTACCTGAAAATCCAAATCGGAGGATAAATTCAGTGCTGATCTTCAGAAAAATGTTTGATTTGCAATATTGAAGTCATTTACTTAAAAAAAAATACTGTAAGAAAGTGAACCGCAGTATTTAAGACCCCATTTGTATTCACTTCCGCCGTATTTTATCCAGGTGTATCTTCATTCATTCATTGTAATAGTTAATTCTCTCTGTTTTTGGCCTGGTCCTCCTGTGTTAGGGAGAGGTTCCGTCTCCCCCCTCCCCACCCTTCCCCGCCATGAAAGGAATCATTTGGCACAATCAAAGGCTCTTTTCGACCCCCATGGCTCCGTTTTCTGCTCCAGGAAAGCTCCTTAGTTTTGGAAAGCACTTCAAAAACCCAAGGAAATTGGCTTCCTTCTGCCATTGTACCCTGTGTGTGTTTGTGATAGGCACAGCCGGGACCCTTAATACTTGCGGGATGGGCACTTTTCTGAAATGAAGGTTAGAAGCTGAGCCATTGTCTGGGCGGCTGCCCTTCAGAAGCAATGACACAGCAGTAAACCGAGAGCGAGAGGGGGAAGGGGGGGAACAGAAGCTCTGATTAGAGGCGTGCCAAACTATTCGGAAATAACTGTAATAGCCCCTGTCTGCCTGCCATTTCGTCCTCTCGGGCGCTGCGAGCGCAGCTGCCGTTTTTTCCTACCGCTCTTTTCTCCTGCCCCCCCCCCCCGCCGTATTGGGTATCTGCTATTTGAACCGGGGAAGCAGCACCAGGTTGGAAAAGAGCACACTGCTTTTTTTAAAGGCTTGCCACTCTTGTCGACCGTTATGTTTGGGCAAAGCCCCCCGGGCTGCCCTGCCCATGCCAAGGTTTATTTTTGATCTCTGGAGGAGACTTGAACCGGCCTTCCTGGAGTTGAGTGATGGGGGGTAACTTATTCCTCCCACCCTGCCCACCTCTTCTCAGGTCCCACTTGGTCACCTAGCTGGACGGCCTGGTCCTCTTGGGATGGCTCCTTCTTGAGAGCCAGTTTGGTGTAGTGGTTAAGATCGCGGACTCTAATCTGGGGGAAACCGGGTTTGATTCCCCACTCCTTCACATGCCTCTGCTGGTGTGACCTTGGGTCAGTCACAGTTCTTTCAGAGCTGTTCTCTCAAGGACAGTTCGTGGGAGAGCTCTCTCAGCCCCACCTCCCTCACAGGGTGTCTGTTGTGGGGAGGGGAAAGGAAAGGGATTGTAAGGCACTCTGAGACTCCTTTGGGTAGTGAAGGTTGGGGGATAAATCCAATCTCTTCTTCTTTTTGTTTCTTTGCCCACCGTCTGCGCTGGGAAAAAATCCGGCTCTGGGATCTCATTGGCATGAGACTGGCTGTGTGTGAAGGCCCAACTTTTCCATTCACCATCTCCCTCCTCTCTGTCGCCTCTTTCAAATTCAGGTTTCTCTTTGAAACTCAAAAGTGTTTTTCTCCCCCTTCCTTCCCTCCCTCCCTCCCCCCCTTCCCACCCATCCGTCCAATTCCTGAATTGATGCTGCTGTAATCTGCCATCCACTGTTCTACACCCGACTAATCAACACGCCGAAGGAAGGTATATTGGGTGTTTCAACGGTCTTTTCATCCCAAGGCTGTCTTTGCGTAAACACCTTTCCGTGGGAAGGCCTTGCGTCCCCGCCGCAAACAAAGACATTTCAAAGAAAGATCCATAATAACCAGCCCAGCGTGTTTTTCTCCGTCATCGTTTAGTGAACATGACATTCAATTGAATTATGAGTAATCCAGCGGACATCCTGTCTCTGGTGTTCTCTCACATGTGTGTGTGTGTGAGAAAGAGAGAGAGTGTGACTTTAGCATTGGCAGCCTGGAGCCCCCTCTGCTGGTGTCATGTCAAAGAGGACATGTGATCTCCCGAGATTTTGATCTTCCAGAAAAAAAGATGGCTGTTGAGATTGGGGGCTGTAGATGAAAAGAGATGTATTGTGAAACCAGGCTAGAAGAAACAAAAAAATTGTGTCAGAGAGTCAAAATCTTTGGAAACGTTCACCCTTCACAGGGAAAAACGAAATGTTGTTGTTGTTGTTGTTGAATTAGGTTGCAGTGAGAAGAAATTCTTCCAAATCCCCATGGTGCAGAACAGACTGCGTCTTACCTCACTGTGTGGTGAAGCTTTTGAAAGGAGCCTCAGTTATATAACTCATATCGGACATATTATGCATTATGCTGTAAAACTGCTGACCAGATACTGGAAAATAGATCATCGGCCTCCAGAGTATATTATCAGCATTGATTTAAAACACAGATTTTTTCTTCTCTCTCTCTCTCTTTTTTGCAGTGTTGTAACATTGTAGTTTAATTATTCCAGCTCCTCTTTGTTTCGGGGACCCTCTATGCAAAAATTATGTGAGAAAATGCACAGGAGGAGACTTTTCCATGTCCCAAAGATTATAATTTTTTTAATTAAAAGTTGGGAGCATATGAATGGACGTGAAGTGACTTGAGAGCATGTTGGTGGCAACTCTGCAATGTGGACCTTATTCTTGTGGCCTGTTATCAGAATCCATTCAATCCAGATTCAATCCAGCACCCTCGATCTACAGCAGCAAACCCCAGTGCTGTGGCCGTGGGCACCATGGTGCCTGCCCATCTCTCTTCAGTCTTGGGGATGAAATCCAAAAGGTTTTGAATGGAACCAGGACCAAAAAAAACCCTCTGAGGGTGAGTTCAGACACGCCATTTGATCTGGTGTCATGCCAGTTCAGAAACGGATTTTATACGCGCGATCACACAGTCAACATCTGTCTCCCATCCCCAGCCGTCGCTTTTTGGCTCAAATCCCTTTTTAACTGGAGTATTTTGTTACCAGGTCCCCAAGTGGTGTTTTCCTGATTCTCCATTTCCAGCCACATTTTTCCCGTGTGATCGCTCCTCCGGTCTCAAGCCACTTCCGGTTTAAACCCCCTCCCCGCTTGAAAGCTGCCCCGCTTTTTGCCTGCCATTTTTTAAAGCGTTGGCGGTGTGCACATAGGTGGAGCTCTGCCACCGCGTTATTTAAAACAATGTTTAAACAGTGCCTAGTTTTAGTGTTTAGATGAGTTCAGGATCTCACGGAGGCCATTTTCGGGGTAAACGTTTAAAGGGAAGTGTTCCTTTAAAGTTTAAAGGGAAGTGTTACAGCAGTCGGGTTGAAGTAGAAATCGCTGTTCTGCGCACGCGTGAAAATTTTAGTTCTACAGATGGCTGCCTTTGTGCATGCCCAAACTGAGAGAGAAAAAACAACAACGCTGACGCATGCCCCTGCGTGTGGACGGCGGGGAGCGATGTGGCTGCACAGCAATCTGGAGCAAGGAGGTGAGTCTGATCACGATTCTCCAGGTTAAAAAAAAAACGCATCAGGGCTGGAGCAATTTAAACCGCTCCCAGCACGCCGTCTGACCGCACCCTGAGAGTTGCAAGTGGTTTCCTACAAGGGTACCCACCAAGCTTATTCCAGGTGGGCATGTTACAGCCATGCACCTTTGCCTTGACCACTGACACAGGCTTTCTTATGTCTCTGGGCTTGGCAACTGTTCCCTGAGTCCGTGCAGAGAGCAAACCCTCATAGGGTTGCCAGGTCCTCCCTGGATGGGCGGTAGGGTTGCCTGATCCAGGTTAGGAAACTCCTGGCGATGTGGGGATGGAATCTAAGGAGGGACAGACCTCAGGAGGGTACCATGCCACAAAGTCCACTCTCCAAAGCATCCATTTTCTCCAGAGGGAACTGATCTCTGTCACCTGGAGATAAGCTGTAATTCTGGGGGCCCCTCAGGTGGTCCCACCTGGAGGCTGGCATCCCTAAACCCTCTCCTTTCTTTGGAAACTGAAACCAAATACCGTCTGTTCTCCAAATCAAAGAGCTGGAGACTCCTGGCAGAAATATGTAATTCGCCCTGTCTTCCATGGTGGCCGTTTTTCAGTGGGGCACACTGCCAGATCTCACATTTCCAAAATTGCCTGCTTGCCAACAATGTTGGGGACATCCAGGGTCGCCATCCTCCAGGTGACACCTGGAGATCTCCCGCTATTACAGGTGATCTCCGGACGACCAAGATCAGTTCCCCTGGAGAAAATGGCTGCTTTGGAGGGTGGACTCTTTTGGCATTGTACCCTCCCCAGGCTCCACCCCCCAAATTTCCAGGTGTTTCCCAATCCAGAGGTGGCAGCCCCAGGGACATCTGATCTAAGGTCTGATGTAGACATGCAGCAGAATTAAGGACGTCAGGGTCTCCCTCCTTGCCTGCTCTACCTGCTGCTGCTTGGCGGGGATGAAAACAGGCATGAAACTTAAGAGTTGTGCCAATGGCACAAATAACCAGAAGGGTTGTCACCGATTCTGGCAAATAACCGAAAGGGGTGGTAACCGTTGCTCCCTCTAAGCTGTGGAGTCTTGTGAGCAAAAATTCTACTTAGTGAGCTACTGGCATTAAAGCTTCTTGTGGGCCTTCCTTACACGCCCAGGGAAATGCTGACCACCACTTTGGGGTCAGGCTGCAATTTTTCTCCAGGCCCATTTGGCCAGAGATCCTGGAGGTTTTATTGTCATCTTCTGGGCATGGAGCAGGGGTCACTGAGGGCGTGTGGGGGGGGGAGGTATTTGTGAATGTCCTGCATTGTGCAGGGGGTTGGACTAGAGGACCCTGGAAGTCCCTTCCAACTCTATGGTTCTACGATTCCCTAAAAAACATTTTCCCTCAGGTAGTTTTTTATATGGGAAAATATTAATAAAAATGCAAGCCCCCCCTCCATTTGCAGTCTCAGCTGGTACACTCTGTTGTGGCTTCTCAGTTTGCTGCCTGTCTAGACCATGTATAAGGGACTGAACACCCTGAAGAAGAAGAAGGCGTCTGATTCCTGCTAACTTTCCTACCTAAACTCTTTCACAGCTTGTCCCTGTGCCAGCTGGCATTGTCGTCCTTGATCTGTACATGGGGGAGACTAAATCGAAAGGGAGACTTAAGTGACGTTTCGCTTCATTCTTGAGCGTGTGTCAAGTGCCGTCAAGTTGCAGCTAACTTACGACCACCCTAGCCAGTGGCTTTCAAGGCAGGTGAGAAGAAGAGGAGGAGGAGGAGGAGATTGGATTTATCCCCCCCCCTTCACTCCCCAAAGGAGTCTCAGAGCGGCTTACAAACTCCTGCCCCTTCCCCTCCCCACAACAGACATCCTGTGAGGTAGGTGGGGCTGAGAGAGCTCTGACAGAAACTGCTCTTTTCAAGAACAGCTCTGGCAGAACTATAACTTGCCCAAGGTCATCCAGCAGCTGCGAGTGGAGGAGTGCGGAATCAAACCCTGTTCTCCCAGATTAGAGTCCGCGCACTTAACCACTACACCAGACTGGTGTAGAAGCGGAGGTGGTTTGCCACTGCCTTACACTTCATTCTTATTTGGAGGTAAATTTGACTGCAAGGTGAGGCTTACTTCCAGGTAAACATGTTTAGCGTTGAGGTGTTTTAGTAGTTTTTCTGACTGCCAGTAAAGTGTGGGACTGAACTGCCGGAGCCCAGAGTTTTCCTAGGTCCCATTCATTACCTCTGATAATCCCCTGAACTGTCTTTGCTTGCAGATAAAGCAGCTTGATTTGATTTTGCGAGGGAGTTTTTTTTGTGCAGGGTGGGAAAATGTTGAGAATACCAATAACCCTGATAGTGGCAGAAGGTGGAGAATGATCAAGTGAAAGACTTAGGTAAAAGATGTTTGTAAGGATGAAATAGATAGGAAGTAAGGAAGAAAAAGATAGGATATAGACTTTAAAAAAGCAAAAATTTAGAGTATATAAAAGTAATTTTTATGCAATAAAGTAAATTTTGTCTGACAATTGTAATAGATAGGGAAAAAGTATAGTTAGTTATAATATAATAGATAAGACAGTTGATCATGAATGATGGTCTATTTCTTTATCCATGCTTGCATTTTTGTTATTTTATTTTATTTACTTATTTTATTAGGCTTATATATCCCCCCTCCAGTGTAGGCTCAGGGGGGGTTCCAGCATACAGATGTGCAGTTTTTGAAGGCTGATTGTTTATGTGCAAAAGTAGTAATGTATTGTGTATATATTTTGTTTGTCTGTTTCTCTCTGTTTGTAAAAGGTAGTAACGTATTGTGTATATATTTTGTTTGTTTTTCTCTGTTAGTAAAAATGAAAAAATTAAATGTAAAAAAAAAAAAGATAGTCACGGAGAGTGCTGTCCAGTTGGAGCTGACTTACGGTGATCCTGTGGGGTTTTCTAGGTAAGAGACGTCCAGCAGTTGTTTGCCACAGCCTGCCTCTGCAGAGTAACTCTGGACTCCCTTGGGGATCTCCCATCCAAATACTGACCAGGCCCGACCCTGCATAGCTTCCATGATTGGATGAGATCAGGCTGGCCAGACCAGGGAAACAATAACCTTGTAGTTACTGAATGAAATATTCTGCCTCCGCCTCATGTTTTCGAAGACAGCTGCTTCTCCAAGACAAAGGAGAGGGATGCAGCGTGGGGGTGGGGCATGTTTCCCATCCTTCTTTGCTTTTCCTGTTGAACTTGCCCCGTCTCAAATGCTCCAGGCGCCAATTCTAGACAGAAGTCATTACCTGAGACAGTGGTCGCTCCTCGATGGAATAGCATTTCCTTTTGTGGAAGAGGCGACAGTGATTTTGATCTGCTGATTCCCCCTCGCCAAGGCAGACCTTTACTTTGCTTCCTGCGCTGTTTCTGAGGCTCCAGGAACAAAATTTGGTGGTGGTGGGGGGGGAAGAGGCTCAGTGGGCTACAGAAGGAGGGGGAAGCAGGGAAGTCCTGCTTTGCAAAGTCTGTGGTTGGTTTGGATACACAGGAGTAAGGAGAGCTCTTCCGCTCTTCTCAGCTCCTCCTCAAAGTGGAGCCAGGGGGACCGTAATGACTTCGCCACTGCTGTCCAGGTGGTAGTGGGGACCCTGTCGGGGAGGCTCTAGATAGAAATGCCCCCTTGCTTCAATTACGGAGAAAGGTCAGGAAGAAAACGTGATAGAGAAATAGAAAAAGGGCAAAGAATCCATAAGAGCCACAGAAATCTTAAGGGGAACTAGCAAAGGCCTCGGCATTTCAAAAGATTGTGGTTTCTATCATCGAGAGCTGATATCTGACAGCCCACTTCGGCGAAGGGTCCCCTCCCTCTCTAAAGGAATATTGTAACTGCTTTTTGGACAATATCAGCCTTGACTATCTACCCTCTTCTGATTACTGCAAGTTCTGGCCTGCCCAGAAGCCCATTTCCTTATCTGCATCATTTTCTTCTGCTTGAGGAGCAATTTCACACACATAAGGAAGGTGCAAGCAGCAGGCTCCTTCCCTTCCCTTCATGTCTGAGAGGAAAAGCTATGAGGAGAAGGAAAAGTGCGGCACAGTCACCTTCCAGTTCTGGTTTCTGAGGCACTTGGGAAGCACTCTCACAATGGAATGAGAGGGCATCCGATGGTTAGGCTCACCAGTCCCCTACCCCCAGGTTCTGTTGCCAGCCGCTGCTCCAAGGAGGGAAAAAAATAAAACCTACCAATGTTGGCTGGGTTGCTACGTCACTTCCATTAAAAAAAAGGAAGAGAGAGAGAGAGAGAGTAGCTCTAGGAATCACCAGAAACTCTATGGTAAAATGTCACTTCCATAGATATTTCCAGTGATTCCTAGAGCTACCCTACATCACTCCTGGAGTTCCCCAAAAGTGAGATGGGAAAGCAGCTGACATTACACACCCCTCATCTTCTCACCTCAAGTCCTCTTGCCGGTTGCCAAGTCTAGGAACTCTACTCATGGCATGCACCCCAGGCGGCTTCCTCCTTGCTTCCTCTGAAAAATTCCACTGGAGTGTGAGCTCATAGAAATCTGGTTGGATTCCTAGAATCATTACATAGTAGAATCTGCAACTGTCTCACTCTTGTGGTGGTAGTAGTACCTATTGTGAGCTGGAACAATCCCTGGTCCAGATCTTGCCTTCGTAATGAACTTGCTATGTGACTGCAAGCAAATGATTTCTTAGGTCACCATCTTTACTACTTTACACAGAGAGTAATTAAAATGTGGAATTCTCTGCAGAGGATGTAGTGATGGCCACAGGAATAAACAGCTTTCAAGGGGGATTAGATAGGTTCTTGGAGGATAGGTCTGTCTGTGGCTACTAGCCATGGTCACTGAGGGGAACCTCCATACTCAGAGGCACTATGTCTCTGGGTCCCAGAGCCAGGAGGCAACATCAGGGGAAGGCCTCGGCCTCTACGCCCTGTTGTTGGACGTCCAGAGGAACTGGTTGGCCACTCTGTGAGACAGGATGCTGGACTAGATGGACCACTGGTCGGATCCAGCAAGGCTCTTCTTCTGTTCTTATCTTTGATATTGTAGTAATAGTGCTGGCCTAATCTATAGGGTTGTGGCAAGGCTTACCAGGATAATGTAGATGGAGGTGTGCAAGTGCTAAGAGCAATGTTTTTTTTTTTGGGGGGGGGGAATCATCATAGAAGAACAACAGCATTATGGGAAGGTGTGTCAAGCACTTAAACAAGTATTCTCGCACACTGATACATTATTATAATGTTCTACAAGAAGAGATTAATATTGTGCCACTGTGGCTTTCTGGGTTTTTTCCTATTCTTTTGTTGTTTAAAAAGAGGAGGCAGAAGAGAAAACAGTGAGTCAGTGAAATACGGCTATGACTGGACTGTGCACTCACCAAAACACTGGCTGATTATTGTAATTTCAGACCATCAGCCTTGGCTGTGTCCTGCCACACAAGAACGCAGCATCGCAAACAATTCTCTTTCCATCCGCAGAGGTCCAAAGAGCAGTTGAGGCAGCAATTACTGGTGGATAATTAGTCAGTGTTTTGGAAATTGATGAATAATTAGCTCATGTGCTAACATTAGGGAAACAATATGGATTTATCTCCGGAACTCAGAAAGCTGCTAGAGATAGAAACCAGGCCCCTGAAGCGTGGCAGCATTTCCGTAGTTTGTCCTCCCCAATGTTGAGAGACGTTTGTGAGTGTTTGTTTTCCAAACCCAACTGGATTGTTCAGATATCACGTAGAAGTTCCTGTTCCTGATTCACATCGGATGCTGAACAGTCGGCCCCTTCCTGTTGGTGGGCATCTTCTTAGGCATTCCACAAATTGCCCCCTAGTTTGATCTGTTTTATTTCCTGTAGCTCTCTGTAGACAGTATATTCCTTTCTGTTCATGCGAACCAGGGTCCCAACAGCCGCGTGTATCAGGAGCACCTGGGTGCACCTACATGGACAGTTTCTCGCATGAGCTCAGCAATGCGTGTGGGTTCATGAGACCAGAACCCTGGACAAAGATTCTGGTTTGCATGAATGGAAGCTGTACCTGCTTGGAAAATCAACACGTTCCCCAATTCACACAAGATTTACGACTGCAGGTATAGGGTGCATCATGCATGGTAGGCTCCTGGTTTGCGTGAGTGGCATGCAATTTAACGTTTGCGCAGCTCTTGTATTTCCTGCGATATTCCTTCTAAGACTGCAGCCCGGTGCTTGCTTACATGGGAAGAAGGGACGCCGAATTCAAGAAGGGCTTACATCCAAGTAGACACTTATAAACTAGGCTGCACGAGTTGCACAGTAATCATGCAGAAGGCCTTTCTGTGTGTAGAAAATAGTGTGAATCCTGAAACTAAATTTGGTGCGTGTGATGATTGCAAAAATGCTGTGATGTCTCTATGGAGCTGTAAGTAGCCGTGACTTTTCATGACTTTCCAACTCTTGTGTACCAGCGGTCTTATCTAGCAAGCAGCATTTGTGCACTGAGTCCCTTTGCTGCATCAACAGTCACCACCAGCTAGATGCGGATGTGCACAACGAAGCATCCACTGCAGCCTTTTATTTATCAGTTTCTTTATTAAAACGTTTATATCCTGCCGGGTTATGATAATAGTTAACATTTCAGTTAATACTAAGAAATAGCGAACCCTAAATCTTGCCCCCTTAAAATATTCCTGCTATTCAGAGCCTCTCAAAAACCTATATGCACATTTGTTGACGAGGTGCCCCATCACCACTGCCACCCCTGCGCGAGAACGAAGCAAGGACAGCCCCCTTGCCCTGTGGGAAGCATGTAGGAGCCGCCACCGCCACCCCTGGAAGCCAGCTATCTGGGCCCCAAATGGCATGAACACAAGTAACAGTAGGAGCCTACCCTTCTATTCTCCCCTGCTTGGGGGGGGGGAATTTGCATGGCCGGTTCCTTTCCCAGTGTGGGACCTGGGGCAGGTGCCCCAGTTGCCTGTTGGCTAAGACCATCTGGGATGTGTACATGCCTTCTTCTGTGTAGCTGTGTCTGGTTTGGGTCTCAAGCAGGGCTATTTTTGGGCAGGAACGCACAGGAAGGGAGTTCCGGCTGGCTCCCAAGTTGGCCACACCCAGCAGGAACTCATTAGCATAACAGGCCACACCCAACAGCAGAAACTCATTAGGATTGGCTACATTAGGGGTGTGTGGCCTAACATGCAAAGGAGTCCCTGCTCCAAAAAAAGCCCTGGGTTTTGACCACAAACAAGGTAAACAGAATAAGAAGCAAAAGGTGGGTGTGGCTGGATGACCACACTTCTGGTAGCATGGGAATGCGGCTTAATATGCTAATGAGTGGTGCAGTCAGGGGTGTGGTCTAATATGCTAATGAGTTTCTGCTGCTGTTATGCTAATGAGTTCCTGCTGGACTTTTTCTACAAAAAAAAGCCCTGGTCTCAAGTATGCAGAAGTGTGATTGTTAGGGTGGCCAGCTCAGGGATGGGGAACTTCCTGGAAATTTTGAGGTGGAACCTGTGGAGGGCGGGGCATGGGGAGGTTGCTCAGTAAGGTATCATGCCACAGAGTCCACCCTCCAAAGCGGCAATTTTCTCCAGGGGGAACTGATCTCTGTAGTCTGAAAATCAGCTGTGAGGCCAGGAGATCTCCAGACCAGTGTTCCCTCTAAGCTGAGTTAGTGTGAGCTAGCTCACAGTTATTTAGCCTCTGGCTCACAGTTTTTTAGCCTCCGGCTCACACATGTTTGTCTTAGCTCAGGAAGGATGGCTCCAGAGCAAACTGATTTATGCAGTGGCCACATCGCTCGCTCATAACTTTAATGCCAGAGGCTCACAAAGTAGAGTTTTTGCTCACAAGACTCCACAGCTTAGAGGGAGCATTGCTCCAGGCCCCATCTGGAGGTTGGCAACCCAGTTGTCATGTGTGTCAGGCCACATGTAAGCAACATATGAATACTGACAAGTTTTCTGTAATACGGCATTTACTGTTGGGGAGTTTCTCATATTACCTTTTCCTACATGCATTTTTAAGACCCGGATTAGATGTTTAGGTCGTGTGGCTGCCGCTGAAAGGGGATTGTCCGCCTCTTCTGCTTCTCTCCCTCCTCCAGCAAAGTGCAGCAATGTGGAAATGTGACGTGGCACCATTTATATTGCAGCGTCTCCACACATCGCATCCACTGAAATGGAGCGGGGGGGTGGGTGGGACAGACTTGCAATGTATGTCACACATCTTGCATTATTGAACTTTACGGGGAGAGAGGTAGCTGTATTTTTAGCTGTGGTGTCTCATTCTGTTCTGCGATGCACATGTGGAAGCAATCAGATCTTTGCAATGTGCAAATTGTAAGGTTTGCTTGGGAGGATACAAAACTCCAAATGCTTACTGTAAAAAAAAAAAAATTCCTGTGTGAGCAGCCTCCGATGTTACAACCTTACAGTAGTAGTTACAGGGCCAATTCCTGAGATGATTTAGTACCGCTGTAAGCAGTTGTTGGTATCTTTTATTCTCTACTGTATCTGCCAGATAACTTTTTTTTGGCATTCTTGTAACAGAATTCTCTTCCATATAATCCTTGCATATTGCTCTTTCCTAGCTACTTCTGGATTAAGAGGCTTTAACTCGAGAAGCTTCCTAAATATTGGCACGGAGATTATGATCCATCTAATGTCTTTTGCAGTTTACAACCCGACAGGTTTTTAGAGTCCGGTCTTAAGCAGAGTTGAACCCTTGTAAGTCTGTTGTAGTCGATGGGTTTGGAAGGACCGCACTGCTAGAAATTTCTGGGTTTGAACGAGGGAGAGAGAAACTGGGTCTTTTAACAAGGCTGCCTACTTCGTTTTAACTAGGAATGATTGTGAAATCCTATTGGGGTAGATTTAGCAATTTAATCTTTGGGCCAAACTACATATTGGGGTCTCTAATGAGTTGAGTCCAGGTTCCCCGTACCCAACTTGGGTTCCCCACATCAGCTGTGGGGAGTGGCTTTTTAAAAACCAGTGTTCCCTCTAAGCTGAGTTAGTGTGACCTAGCTCACAGTTTTTTAGCCTCCAGCTCACACATTTTTGACTTAGCTCAGGAAGGATGGTTCCAGAGTAAACTAATTTATGCAGTAGCCAAATCGCTCGCTCACAACTTTAATGCCGGTAGCTCAGAAAGTAGAATTTTTGCTCACAAGACTCCACAACTTAGAAGAAGCATTGAGGAGAACCCCAATGGGGTAGTGGAAACAGCACCTTTGGGGGGTCATGTTCCCTGTTTTTGCTGCTCCCACATGTACAGAATACTCCTCAGAACAGCAGACCCAACTTGTTAAAAATCCGAACGTGTGGTTTGGCTGTATGTCTAATGCTGTGGGATTGCTTTTGGATCAACCACTCAGTCTATGGAAGATCTGATGAACAGACTGAGAAGGGTTTGCGCTTTGGGGAGTTTTGGGTTTTTTGCCACAAATATTGGGGATTCTTTTTCCTTTGTACGTCAGCAACAAGGATCCTAGGAAAACCACATCTGAGAGTTACATAAAAGGGAATAGAAAGAGCACCTTTCAAAGCTACCCCTTTGTGTGCCGAAAAGCATTTTTTAAAGTTGTTTTTAACTCAGGGGCATGTAAAGGGCTAGTGTTTTCACTCATTTTCTTGTCTTTTCAAGAGGTGTGCAACTGCGCTCTTCTGTGCCACAAAAACGAAATAAAAATAGAAACCTTCAAAATTAGCCTTCTGTGTACGAAAAAACCTAGTGCGTGTGTGTGTGTGTGTGTTGGCACACATGGCTAATTTTGAAGAGGTTTCTGTGTTGCAGAAGTGCATAATTGCACTCTTCTGTACTAGAAACAAACAAACAAAAGTAACAGAAACCTGTTTGATATTAGCTGTGCATGCCAAAAGTGTTATGCCCTTGGTGTTGTTGGGGTTTTTTTAATTGGCAGTGGGTTTGAAGCAGCTTTTATCTTGTCTTTTTCCATTTCAACACATCGGTGTATTTTCCCCATAATCCCCAGTTCTCGGGGTTCTTGAAGCCTGTACCTGTGGAACTTAGTCCCCCCCCTTCTGTACACGCTCCCCACTAGGAGTTACCACCACCAAGGTGATGCCTGGATTTAGGGTTGCCAGCTCTGGCCTGGGAAATTCCCGGAGATTTGAGGGTGAAGCCTGAGGACGGTGGGACTTGGGGAGGGACTTCAGTGGAGTAGAATGCCATAGAGCCCACCCTCCGGAGCTGCCATTTTCTCCAGGGGAACTGATCTCTGTGTTTCGATTACCAGACCATAGCTGACAACCCCGGGGAGCAAAAAGAGCCAGCAAGCTGACATCACTTCCTGTATAAAACTGGAAGTGATGTCCCAGTTTTCGAGAATCATAGCATAGCATATAGGGTTGCCAAGTGATTCTTAGCCGGGAGCGGGGGGCTCGCGGCCGGTGTCTGGTGCGCGCGTGCCGCACGCACGTCACCCGGAAGTGATGGGAGGATGCCAGGCACGCTGGGGGCGGGGCCACGGCCATACAAGGGAAAACCATAGAGTTTTCCCTTGTATGGCTGTGGCCCCGCCCCCAGCGTGCCCGGCATGCCCACATCACTTCCTGGTGACGCGCACGCAGGGGTGGGGTTCCCCCCGGAGCCTGATTCCGCGGCGTCGGAAATCGGGCCTCCAAAGCGGGCGTTTACCTGCCCCCACTTGGCAGCCCTAATAGCATAGCATCCAAGAGGTCACGTCCAGGTTTTTCCTGGAAGCAACATCAGTGTACTGGTGTGACACATGACCATCTAGCCCTCTCTATGGTGTACCATTGAGTCGTGGACTTGTCTTGAGGCTATTGGGCTCCGTCTTCGTTTGACTTCTAATATTGGTCACTGCACCTAAGAATTATTGCAACTGTGAATGAATCATAGAATCATAGAGTTGGAAGGGGCCATACAGACCATCTAGTCCACCCCCCCGCCCAATGTACCTCTTGAAATATATGTACCTCTTGAAAAAGGGTATTTTCTGAAACGGTCTGAATCGTTGATCAAATTACCTTTGAGACGTGACTTATTTGCCTCTTCACTGTGCCTTTTTTTTTATGCTTATGGACATTTGACTGTGCCCTCCCCCCTTTCCCCCCCTCAGCCACTCATGTCGGCTTTAGATTAATATACGGATATATTACTGACGTGTATTATGTATTTTTTTAATAACTGCCCCCAAAGGGGCAGGGTTTTATTACATTTTTCACATAACATACACAAACAATCATAACATATACATACATACTAACGTGCAAACAGATACATGGAGGTTATTTTCATTTTTACCAATATTTATACTGATGCCCATTCCACCTTAATAACAATTTCTCATGAACTGTTTAAGCAACTTTTCTGTCTCTATCATCCCAACAGGTATATATTTAATTTAGTAAACTCTTAGTCTGTCTCTTGCAAGCTTGCCTACATATGCTTATCATACCAGTGTGTATTATGTATTTTTGATGTTGGTTCCTGAAGCTGATTTGGAGAATTGTACACATTACCTATGTCTTATATGCAATTATTGTGATACTATTTTCGTATTACATTCAATTTTTCTTGCATTTTTGAAAAGTGATTTTGTCTCTCTGGGGAGTAATATTTTAAGTTTCTCTGGTGTGATACATGAAGGCAGATTACAAGTATGATTTAAAAAAAACCCAACTTTTCAGTCAATCAGTGTGGATTAAAACCATGATAACACCTGCCAATCCGTGAGCGGCTTTCAAGATTCATTAAGGATGGGTGGACCTGTCTCTGTTTTCCACCTCTTCTAATATACTCCACAGTTAAGCCTGAATAATCAGATTTTCTGGATATCCAGAAAACTGAATACCAGTTGGGACCTTACCTGTGGCATCAGATGATGACATCATCACAGCGCCACAGCCTGGAAGCTGAATCCCTGATATGGCCTTCAGGCCATGAAAGGGGAAGTTTCCTCTCCCCCACCTTTATATTTTTTTTCATGTGTGGATGCAATATCCAGTGGATGCCTGTGGTAAATTGACTTGAAGTGAGGCCTCAGGTCACTCATAGCCAAGTTACTTCCTTTAGCAAATAATTCACATTCTTACGGGCAGGTTTATATTCTGATCCAGGAATCATGACTTCAGGGTTGGGTTTCACTCACAGAGAGCCAGTTTGGTGTAGTGGTTAAGTGCTCCGACTCTAATCTGGGAGAACCGGGTTTGATTCCCCACTCCTCCACTTGCAGCTGCTGGGTTACCTGGGGCAAGCCACAGTTCTCTCAGAGCTTTTTTCTCAAGAGCTCTCTCAGCCCCACCTACTTCACAGGGTGTCTGTTGTGGGGAGGGGAGGGAAAGGAGGTTGTAAGCTGCTCTGAGGCTCCGAATGAAGGGCACGGTATAAATCCAATCTCTTCTTCTCTTCCTCTTCTCCATATGACCCCAGGCGGATTGTTCTTTGTCTGTGTTTCAGTAGGAAAACTTCGTAGGATTTCTTCTGGTGGCCAACAGTTGAGACACCCGTTACCATCTTGGTCCATAAGGGCCAGTTTGAGGCTGGTGTGTAATTCCACCAGCCTTCCTTTTCCTGGGCTTGGGGCCCTCTTCCGCTTTCAGCCAGAGCTTCAGGGCGTAAGGACTGGGAACGGAGTGTCAGAGGAAGTAATTGATTCCTCACAGGCGAAATTCTCTTGCCTTTCGTGTTGGTAACAGCTGAACCAAAGCCTAGGGTGGTAAGAGAGACATCCATGGCTGAGCTGTCAGGTTGGGGCGGCGGGGGGGGGGGGTGAGACGTTTTGGCAGTGAAATAAAGCATTGACTTAATGGCAAAGGGGAAATGTTTCTACGCAAAGCCGGTGTGAGAGGTTCCTTCACTGTGAGCTGAAGAGGAATCACAGATGCTTGAATTGTGCAGCAGAAAGGCTGGAGTCTTTTATCTCTGAACCTTGCCTAATTACAAGAGCTTATGTATCAGTCCTTCCCCGCCTTTCCGTGTTCTCTTTTCTCACCCTCGCTCATTCCTCCCCCCTTGCTGACCCAGTCAAGGCAACCTTTTTTGCCCGTTTCTCTATTTTTTCATTAGTTTTGGCATTAGAACCCATGGGTGTAGCTTGAAGCAAAGTACTTCTTTTCCCCAGAAGGGTTAACAGCGGGTGAAGGGAAGGCAGGCTGATTATCAGCAAAACCAAAAACAAAGCCAGCAAGAAGGGGCAAGATTAAGACAGTGCCTTCTCCTTGGTACCAAATCGCAGCCTCAGTATGCATTGTGTAGGAAAGGACAGAATAAGAAATCTCACTCTCACCTGGGGGCTTGCAACCCTGCCCACAAGTCCAAATTAATCGGTATGGTGACCTATCCAAGACTGGTCCAAGTTTTTGGGGGGCCCTAGGCAAACTGTGATCTTGGCATCCATCTAGTTCAGCATTCCGTTTGCTAACCAGATGTTTTGGTAAAGGTTCCCTTGCTCGAAAGCCAGTCTAGTCTGACTCTAGGGTTGCGGTGCTCATCTCCGTTTCAAAGCCGAAGAGCCAGCACTGTCTGAAGACGTTTCCGTGGTCATGTGGCCGGCATGACTAAACACCAAGGCGCACAGAACGTTGTTACCTTCCCACCGAAGTGGTACCTATTTATCTACTTGCAATTGCTTGCTTTCGAACGGCTAGGTTGGCAGGAGCTGGAGCTAGAGACGGGAGCTCACTCCATCATGCGGCACCCGGGTCTCGAACTGCTGAACTACTGACCTTCCACAGCCTGCAGTTCAGCATCTTAACCACTTGAGCCACCGCAGCTCCTTTTTTTTTTTGATGTTTTTGAGAAACCAGCAAACATCACAAAAAGGGTGCAGCTGTCCCCATAGGAATCCCAAGCAAGTGGCACTCCGACATACACAGCCTTTCAAACATGAAGGTTACATTACAACCTTTGACCACCCTCTCCTTCTCCATTACGCCCTCTAACCCCCCCCAAGAGTCTACAAAACACACTCTAGTGACCATGAGGACACGTTTTATTTGACCAACATATATATGCAGTGGGGGGGGGGAACCCAGCTAATGTGGGACATGGAAGATACTGTTTCTCCCCCCCCGCGTATTTTTTAAATAAGTGCATGTGAGTATGTGTTCACCTGGAAGTCATGGTGACCTCTGGTGACTGATCCCTACTGGGGGCCTGGAGGATACTCATAGAGGTGGCTGAGTAAAGCCTGCCCCCCCCCACCTCTGGTATTTCAAGGCGGTCTCCCATCCAAGTACTTTCCAGAGTCAACCCTGCTTAGCTTCCGAGATCTGACAAGATCGGGCTTGCCGGGGCTATCCAGGTCAGGGTGGAAGATACTGTTTCCAGGGTCAAATCTCAGTTTCCAAAATACAAAAGAGAGCAACGGAAAGGGCAGTGGCAACCATTAGGGAGGGCTGGCCCACAACCCACTTTCAGATGCTTCATGAGCCACTTTTGGGTCCTGACCAGTGTTCCCTCTAAGCTGAGTTAGTGTGAGCTAGATCACATTTTCGTAGCCTCCAGCTCATCTTAGCTCAGGAAGGGATGGCTCCAGAGCAAACTACCTGATGCAGCAGCCAAATCACTCGCTCACAACTTTAGTGCCGGTAGCTCAGAAAGTAGAATTTTTGCTCACAAGACTCCACAGCTTAGAGGGGAGATGACCCAATGCTGAACTTTTCGCGGTCATCTGCCCCGAGATCCACTTAAGAGCTGATGCCATAGATCAAAAATGGGAGGTGCATGAAAACAGTGCCTTCTAATAGGGACCTGTGACCCTTCCCATCTACACAAAACCACCGGGGGAAGTTGTTCAGAAGTTTAGGGTTAAGTGCCATTTTCTGATGGTCCTCTACTGTCACTTTTAGAGGTGAGGGATAATGTAATGAAACGCAATCCGGTTATGACAGAAATGTTGATGCTGGACAGTACAGTTGATCTAGAAATAGGCGTTCGTCCTATTCTGTACACGGTCAACCTCCCCTGAAGGATCAGGTTCTCGGCTTGGGGGTCCTTCTTAATCCAGGGCTGCTCGTTGATTCTCAGGTTGCAGCGGTGGAGAGTGTCTCTTTTTTCCCGTCTGTGTTTGGTAAGCCGACTATATCCTGTCTTGGGAAACAAGACATTGCTAGCATAGCGAATGTCACAGAATCTTCCCACTGGACATGGCTGTCATGTGTTCCCCTGTCCTTTGAACAGCATTCAGGATCTGTGACAAGTTCAGAATGAACCGGCTGCCTCTTTTCAGGAGTTGCCTGAAAGAATTGTGTCATGCCAATCCCTAAAGGAGCTTGCCAGTTGACCGCTTTGTTGCTGGACCCAACTGAAAATGCTGGTGTTAAGTCCTAAATTACCAGATACCAGGGCTTCTGGAAACACGTCTTCTCCCATTGAAGCTTCTTCCTGCTTCCTTCAAGCCCTGCCTGAATCATAGAGTTGGAGGGGACCTCCAGGGTCATCTAGTCCAACCACTTGCACAATGCAGGAAACTCACAAATACCGCCCCCCCACACCTCCAGTGACCCCAGAAGAGGGCAACCCCCTCTCCAAAATCCCTGGCCAAAGTGGCCTGGGGAAAAATGGCTTCCTGACCCCAAAGTGGCAATCAGCATTTCCCTGGGCATGTAAGAAAGGGCCACAAGAACCAATCACTGATGTAACCCTTCCTCCCCTCATTTGTTGCGATCTTGCTGTCAGATGGACATCTAGCCTCTGTTTGAAAACCTCCAAAGAAGCAGAAAGGTGTTGCTACCTGTTTCCTTTGTCTTGGGATATCCAACGGTGGAGGTTTAGGTCTATGGGCTTTCTTGGTAGTGTCACCCAATCTCACACCATAGATGCTGGCCAGTTCTCTCTCGTTATACAGGACACATTAAATCTTCAGGAAGACTTCCTTGCTCTTTTTATAGCTGATAAATGTGGCGGTAATTGTTTTAGTTTGGCCGCTTGTTTGCCTCTGTTCACTTTTCGTTTTGTGGTATCAAATTTGTAGTCTTGGTTTAGTGTTGTATTTTAATGACTGTCATCTGGATCTGAGTGCCTTATGATGGGCTAAATTCATGTGACGTGACTATTGAAAATGAACAAAATAAATCTCTCACCTTAAGCCATGAGGTCTGCAGGCCTGCCTTAAGCCTGCAGACCTGCCTTAAGCCTTAAGCCAACTACCATCCCTCAACCCTCTTTTGTAATATTTATTTAAGGCATTTACACCCTAGTCTCCCAACCACAATTATTGAGACAGTTTGCGGCATAACAATAATATATATTATTATCCTAATTTAATAAAAATGCAAGATGCCATTATAAAATTTTGTCAACAAATGCATAGAACAGCAGACGCTCAGGCCATAGGGCGTGGGTGTCAGACATAAGGGCCGGGGGCCGTAACTGGCTCATGCAGGGCTGTTACACAGCTCTTACGCAGCCTACGAGCTACTAGTGCAGGAGAGGGAACAGGAGACTGCTTGGGGGGGGGGGAGTGGGCGGATCCCCTTCGATTGTGGTTCAGCATGGCGGAGCAACCTTGTCTGCAGTAGTCAAGCAGCGTGGGAGAGTCTGCCCAGTGCTGCACCGCTGTCTCTCCAGTCCGCCCATATGCGTTCTCCTCTGCACCCCCCCTCCCAGCCCATGGGGCCCTGCAGTGAGGATACAACAATTTAGAGCTTACCAGCTGCTGTACTTTATACAGGTCATATCTCCACTACCTGGTGTTACATTTTATGGCACACATGGCCTGGCCTGACAAAATGACATTTATGCCAGATCCAGCCCTCATTAACAGATGAGTTCGACACCTCTGCCTTAGGGTTTATTTTTTATTTTTACTTTATTTATACCCCAATGGGGACCCAAAGCATCTTATATCTTCTCCCTTCCTCCATTTTGTCTTCGGAACAGCCCTGTGAGGTAGGTGAGGTTGAGAGAGAGTGACTGGCCCACAATCGTCCAGCAAGCTTTCAGGGCAGAGTGGGGATTCGAACCTGGATTCGAAACTATGGTTTTCCCTTGTATGGTCGTGGCCCCGCCCCCAGTGTGCCCGGCGTCATAACGTCAGTTCCTGGTGACGTATGTGCGGCGTGCGTGCGCTTCGGGATCCACCCGGGAGTCCCCCGCCGCCAAGATAAGTTCCACTTGGCAACCCTAAGTTTGGTGTAGTGGTTAAGAGCAGTGGACTCTCATCTGGAGAACTGAGTTTGATTCCCCATGCCTCCACATGAAGCCAGCTGGGTGACCTTGGGCCAGCCACAGTTCTCTCAGAGCTCTCTCAGCCCCCACCTACCTCACAAGGGGCCTGTTGTGGGGGGAGGAAGGGAAAGGAGATTGTAAGGTGCTCTGAGACTCCTTTGGGTAGTGAAGGGCGGGGTATAGAAACCTACTCTTTTTTTTATCTTGCCCTCCACGCACATAACTAAGTTGGCCTCTTCTTATCTCCGTCTCTCCGTCTGTGTTTCTGGACATTTAGACCCTGTGCACATACAGGGAAGAATCCCAGGCAGCGCATGGGCCCAAATGCTCACAGCAAATACGTTATTCATTATTTGCTTGGCGTGAACGCTGTAATTCAACACTCTTCGATTTGCTGAGATGGTCAGTTGTTGTGGTATTGTTTCCCCCCCCTCATCTAACCGCTCATGTATGGGATGACATTATTAAGATGTGTTCCTTTTTTTTTTTAAAGCGAAATACAATTGAAATGGTAGTTTCTTCTGTGATTCAGACCTTGTCACCGCGCACTACATGGAGCGCAGCCGGTTCCTGCCCCTCCCCAGGGCATTGGGGGATGGGGATTCAATCTTCCATCCAGCCTCGTTGTGTCAGGGCTGCCTTTAAACCCAGCCAGAACAATGTCTTCATAATTCATTTGACAGGGGAGGTGCCAGCGTGTGAACTGGAAGAGAGCGAAGAAATCACTGAACAAAACAGGCTGCCTCAGCAAACCAGCCACGGGGAGAGAGCTGATTAAGACCCTGCCATAAAAGAAAGATACACTCTTCTAAAAATTAATGTGCAGTGATGAGTCTCTTGTTCCCTTCTGTAGTTTGTAGGGTTATGCGTAGGGTTGCTAGGTGTCCCCCCCCTGGCCGCCAGTGGGGGATGGGGGGGGTAGGGTTGCCAGCAAAGCTCCCTCTAAGCTGTGGAGTTTTGTGAGCAAAAATTCTACTTTGTGACCATTAAAGTTGTGAGCGAGCGATTTGGCTACTGCATAAATTAGTTTGCTCTGGAGCCATCCTTCCTGAGCTAAGACAAGAATGCATGAGCCGGAGGCTATGAAACTGTGGGCTAGCTCACACTAGGGCCGCTGGTGGCTCAGAGGTTATTAAGACGCTGGAGCTGCAGTCTGGAAGGTCTGTAGCTCAGCAGTTCAAGACCCGAGTGCCGCATGACGGAGTGAGCTCCCGTCTCTGGCCACAGGTCCTGCCAACCTTGCAGTTCGAAAGCAAGGAATTGCAAGCAGATAAATAGGCACCACTTTGGTGGGAAGGTAGCAGTTGTTCTGTGTGCCTCAGCGTTTAATCATGCTGGCCACATGACCATGGAAAATGTCTTCGGACAGCGCTGGCTCTTCGGTGTGGAAACGGGGATGAGCACCACCCCCTAGAGTCATATTCGACTAGGTTTTGAGCAAGAGAATTTTTACCTTTACCTAGCTCAGTCTAACTCAGCTTAGAGGGGACACTGGCCACATCCAGGTTGGGAAACCGCTGGAGATCTGGGGATGGAGCCTGGGGAGGACAGGCGCCTCAGTGGGGTACAATGCCATGGATAGGGTTGCCAAGTCTATCTTCGCCGGGAGCAGGGGGCTCCCGGCCGGCGTCTTGAGCGCGTGCGCACGCCGCACGCACATCACCCGGAAGTGACGGGAGGACGCCAGGCACGCTGGGGGCAGGGCCACGGCCATACCATAGAGTTTTCCCTTGTATGGCTGTGGCCCCGCCCCCAGCGTGCCCGGCGTGCCCGTGTCACTTCCAGGTGACACGCACGTCGGGGTGGAGTCCCCCCCCGGGGCCCAATCTGGCAGCGCCGGGGAACGGGCCTCTGGGGCGTGGGTTTCCCCGCCCCCGGGGGGACTTGGGATTCCTAGCCATGGAGTCCACCCTTCAAAACATCCCTTGTCTCCAAGGGAACTGATCTCTGTTGTCTGGAGATGAGCTGTAATTCCGGGGGATACCCAGGTCCCACCAGGAGGCTGGCTTCCCTAAAACTGCCCTTAAAGTGAGAGAAATAAACTGGAAAAAAGATCCAGTTGGTAAAGACCTGTGATTTAAAGTTCTCTTCTGGCTGCCAGCTTCTCAGTTCCTCTGAAATGTTCTCTGATGGGCAGATTGGACCTGTTTATAAGGACTTAATTCCAGATTGGACTGTCACCAATCCATCGCCTTGGGTAATGTTCAGAAGTGAATGAGCGTATTATCTTTTATTACATATATTTTTTGCCTTTAAGTGATCGAGCGGCAGAGAGCATGACAGTAGGAGGAAATAGAGGGGCAGGGCCACGGCCATACCATAGAGTTTTCCCTTGTATGGCTGTGGCCCCGCCCCCAGCGTGCCCGGCGTGCCCGTGTCACTTCCAGGTGACACGCACGTCGGGGTGGAGTTCCCCCCGGGGCCTGATCCGGCGGCGCCGGAGAACGGGCCTCTGGGGCGTGGGTTTCCCCGCCCCCGGGGGGACTTGGGATCCCTAGCCATGGAGTCCACCCTTCAAAACATCCCTTGTCTCCAAGGGAACTGATCTCTGTTGTCTGGAGATGAGCTGTAATTCCGGGGGATCCCCAGGTCCCACCAGGAGGCTGGCTTCCCTAAAACTGCCCTTAAAGTGAGAGAAATAAACTGGAAAAAAGATCCAGTTGGTAAAGACCTGTGATTTAAAGTTCTCTTCTGGCTGCCAGCTTCTCAGTTCCTCTGAAATGTTCTCTGATGGGCAGATTGGACCTGTTTATAAGGACTTAATTCCAGATTGGACTGTCACCAATCCATCGCCTTGGGTAATGTTCAGAAGTGAATGAGCGTATTATCTTTTATTACATATATTTTTTGCCTTTAAGTGATCGAGCGGCAGAGAGCATGACAGTAGGAGGAAATAGAAAGCAAAGTCCAATTTTCTCCCCAAATGGCTTGTAGCAGCACTTGGAAGGTGCAAATACAGTTTCTCAGGGGCCCAGATATATTTCTTTTTCCAGTGGACCGGAGAGATATAAGGGCTCCGCTTCTCCTCCAGGTGTATTTTAGTCTCAGATTATAACAGAGTGTAGAGTAAAATGGAAATTATTAAAATAGGATGTAGAATACTGTGGAAACGTCGAGTGTTCTGTGAAGTGTTTTTGATCTGTCGTGTTCCAGATTTCGTTATGAGCTTTTTGCCTTTCTTCTAAAATGCTGGCAACGAAACACTGCAGCTCGAAACAGAAGGGTGAGGAAGGTAGACAGGTGGACTTAGCTAGATTTGAGTCCAGTAGCAAGACCAACAAGACCTTTTTGGGATATCAGCTTTTGAGAGTCAAACTTCCTTCGTCAGATACCTGACAAAGCTCCCTTTGACAAAAGTTTGTTGGTCTCTAAGGTGCCGCTGGACTTGAATATATCTGTTCTATAACATATCAACATGGCTACCCCCTGGAAACAGCTTGATGGAAGGTGGGATTTAGGCAGGGCTATTTTTGGGGAGGAACGCACAGGAACAGAGTTCCGGCTGACTTCAGAGTTGGCCACGCCCACTACAGCCAAAACCTCTGTGTGCGTGGCTACGGAGGGAAGGCCTGGAGAGTGACCCCCCCACGGCAATTCCAAGGAGGGTGGGCCAGGACCCCCCCTGGAAGGATGGGGGAAGCCTCCCCCTGCCTTCCCCAGCCTGTCCAGGGGCCGGCTTGCCCAGGCTCCCCGCAGTCGCAGGGTGCCCGGGCAAGCCAAGGGAAGGCATGGGGTGTGGCCTAATATGCTAATGAGCTGTGCTGTCAGGGGTGTGGCCTAATATGCTAATGGGTTCCTGCTGGGCTTTTTCTACAAAAAAAGCCCTGGATTTAGGTAAACAATCAACAGGCCACCCATGACTTGGGAATGACAGACGCCTAGGGGTTGCCAGCTCTGGGTTGGGAAATATTTGAGATCTGGGAGGTGGAGCCTGGGGAGGGCGGGGTTTGGGGAAGGGAGGGAGCTCAGTAGAGACCACCCTCCACACAGTCCACCTTCCAAAGCAGCCATTTTCTCCAGGTGAGCTGATCTTGGTTGTCTGGAGATCAGTTGTAATAGTAAGAGGTCTCCAGGTGCCACCTGGAGGTTGGCAACCCCACATATGCCTCCAGGTTCCTCAAAGGCATGGGTTGGTGTGCCACGTTTCCTTACCTTGAATGGTACAGCTGGCTTTTTGGTCGTTTTTTAATTTTTCACGTGCACGTGTGAGTGTTTGTGCAACTGTGCATGTGGAAGTCATGGTGATCTCTGGTGACTGCCCCCTACTGGGGACCTGGAGGATATTCAGAGAGGTGGCTGGATAAAGCCTGCCCTCGCCTCCCGACTTCTGGTATCCCATGGAGGTCTCCCATCCAAGTACTTGCCAGAGTCGACCCTGCTTAGCTTCCGAGGTCTGACGAGATTGGGCTTGCCTGGGCGATCCCGGTCAGGGCAAAGATAGAGCAGGGTTTTTTTTTTAAGTCCCCATTCTTCACTGTCCATTCAAGCAGAATTCTATCTACCTTGTCCCCGTGGCAAAGCCTAATGGAAAGACGAAGGAAGTGGAAGTAATCAGCAGCAAAGAGAAAGAAAAACAGGGGCTATTTGTTCTCTCTTTAGAATCCAAATTGAGAATGCAGTTTCATAAGACTCAGTTAAAGCAATGGGTAAAGAAGTTCTCTTTCTGATAGGGTTGACTTCCTTGAAAATGTACATCGACACATGACTGTGGACATGTTGTGCATGAGCACAGATTGCTGTGTACCACATGGCAATCTGCTGCAGAACGTATGTAAACACTCGGTAAGCCAGTTTTCTGTTTTGTCCTAATGATTAATGAGAATTCTACCCTTCCTCTGCATTCCCAGATACATACATAAGTGCCATCAATCAACAACCGATTCCTCAGCAAGGGGTTTCAAGGCAGGTGAGAAGCAGAGGTGGTTTGCCACTGCCTTCCACTGCAGAGTCTTCCTTGGTGGGCTCCCATCCAAGTACCGACCGTACTGAGCTTCTGAGATCTGAGAAGGTCAGGCTTTACTATGCTGCCTTCCTTCCCCACATTCTCAGATACCTGATTCAGAAGTATGATAAAACTCTCTTCTCTCCCCTTGACAGAATGATCCAGGCTTACCAAGTAGCCATGCACAAACCATGGTAATGGGTCGTTTCAATTTATGTTGCTTTATTTGATTTTTGTTGATTGTCCTCATGTGATCAGCTCCCATCCTCAGGTCCCCTGGTACAGGGCTGGTGGGTCACTTGGTGGTGTCCAGCCTTAGTCAGCTTCATGGAATGTGGTTGTTATGGGGTGCAATATGTTTGGGGGAAGGAAGATTAAGGAGCCTCCTCTTCTCCTTCTCTCCTGGGTTGCAAGAAATACTCAATGTGGCTACATGCCTGGTGACTCAACCCTAAATATGGCCTTTTTTGTACTGACAGCTTGCTCTGGAGAATCCGGGGAGTCAGGCCTTAAGGGTTGACTTTGCAGTCGCACACATTTCCTCTGCACTGTTCCCCCCCCTCTTTCCGGTTCATTTATTTGTGTATTCTGTAAGCATTCTGCATCTAGAAGCAAAACCCACATTTTATGAGCTAACTGGCTGCTGATGAAGAGAAAGGCAACCATCTTTCAAAACTTTTAACTGCCTAAAACCCCTCCCTCCCTCTGTGATTCTGCAAAAAGAAAGGGAAAGGAGGGGGAAATCCGGGCCCACACATGCAAGACTGACACATTTGGGAGCAGGGAATCCCCTAGTCCTTTATATTTACTGATTCCTTCTTATGCTCTCTCTGGCTTTTTAAAAGTTTGCTTGAGTGGGAGGACATGTCCTCTTTTGTCTCTGGAGAAGGAGGGAAAGAAAACAGAATGGGGAGGGAGCGTCAATCTAAAGAGAGAGATGCGGAAATGGGGGAGAGCAGTGGGCAGCACTTAAATACACGCAGAAACAATTCTACTTTAGAAAGGATTAGCATTTCGAAAGCAAATGAGAACAAATAATCGCAGCAAAAGGAGTTTTGGTAACTGCGGGGCAACAGTGTGCTGGAAGCAGTCTGAATTGCAGATTCCTGTGAAACAAATGCAGAAACAAGAAAAAGCCCTGACACAAACTGGAAGTGAAAGCGGGAGGGGATGCAGAACAGAAGAATAGGATGCGCTCAGAAATTGAGACCTATATTACACTGCTGAATTCTCACTAAGGACCGAAATTCAGTACCTGTAAACAGTGTTGGGAAGAACACTCTTTTACATCCCTCCTGACACTTCTTCATCAGCTCCCACTCTGGCCAGGTATTTTCACCTTTCTTATAGTGAACTGTTGTTTAGGACTCGGTGCCGTCACAGTCGGTGTTTTGGCATTGGGTATGGAACTGAGCTCAGAGAGGGCCACTGTAAAAATTCCGTGGGGGACACGCCCCAGGAGCTTTGGGTTACATATCTCTAAGGCAGGGGTCCCCAACCTTTTTAAGCCTGAGGGCACCTGCAGTCATGACACAAGGTAGTGGGTGCAACCACAAAATGGCTGTCACAGGAGGTGGGGCCAAACCCAAAATGGCAGTGAATCAGATGATGCGTAACTCTTAACAGTAACTCTTCAACATTCCAGGCAGAAGTTCTGCTTTAACGTGATGCCTTTTAAAATGAACATGTCTAAAAGTTGTTTCTTGTATACACACAGCTTACCTTTAGTTACCCAGGGAAGACCCTTGTGCTGTAGTGGCAGCTGCTGCTGAAGCAACATTTTATGAATCTGTACAGCCAATCAGATTTCCAAGGGCCAGTTGCTGGGTAAAATCCCCACCTGGCCCTACCCACTTTCTGAAGACACTTGGTGGACTCCAGGACAGGTGTTGGGCAGCCCTGCTCCAGGGCAGTGGTTAGAGGTAGCAGAAGTACCCTGTAACCTGTGCTAGCGCTCGCTTACATTTGCTCTTCTGCACTTTTATGGACTTGATGCAACTTGTCCAGTAGGTGCACTTGGAATTGTGTTACCCAGCATGCTATAGCAGCAACATTCCTGTCTTCTTGGGTCAAACAGTCGGAAGTGAGTTGGTCAGTTAGGTTAATTGGAAGAAACCAATGAAGAAAGAGAAGTTAAAACTTCAAAAAAGGTGACAACCCCAAAAGTGCAAAATACACGAAGCGTTGGATACTGAACACAACATAAGCATAAGGCAGAAAGCATGGTATGGTTCGTTGTTTGGCACTCTAGTTTGATTTGCGATAGGCCCCTTCTGCCCCCTGACCCAACGCTGACTGCAGGATTGCAAACAGTTATCAGAGGTTTAGGAGATTAAGGCTTCGACTGGTACCTAGTACCTTAATCTTTCAGTTTTTGTGTTGCTTATCTTACATGGGCTTAGTCTCCTACAATCTATGTCAAACCAAGTCTCGGGTTCTATTTTAGGCGCTCTTGCAAACTTCCTGTGTGACCTTGGGCAAAATACTGACACCCTCCCCTCCTTTCCTCCCTTGACAGGGTCTTGTGAGGATAAACGTGCTTATGTTTGCCAAAGGCTCAGTTAAGGCGGCGATGAGTGCCACAGAAATAAATGCCTGCTGATAAAAGCAATCATAATAAATGTCTGGAAAAGTTTGGATCCAGATTTGCCGGGCTCCCTCCTTCCTGGGAGATAACAAGGCTCTGTAATTTCTGGAGACAGGCTAACTAAAATAATAGGATGCATCTTATCTCCTATTTTCCCCTCCTTGTGAGCAGTAAACTGTGAAGAGCTGGGAGAAGCTATATTTCACTGGCGATCTTCTGAAGTGGTTGGTGCATTTTTACTTTTATCAGAAAGAAAGTGAAGAGAATCAGTCACTAGAGGCTAAATTTTGAAGTAGAAGAAGAGGAGGAGGAGGAGGAGATTGGATTTATACCCTGCCCTTCACTACCTGAAGGAGTCTCAGAGCAGTTTACAATCCCCTTTCCCCTCCCCTCCCCACAACAGACACCCTGTGAGGTAGGTGAGGCTGAGACAGCTCTCTCGAGAACTGCCCTTGAGAGAACGGCTCGGAAAGAACTTATGACTGACCCAAAGTCACACCAGCAGCTGCATGTGGAAGAGTGAGTAATCAAACACGGTCTACCCTGATTAGAGTCCATGCTCTTAACCACTACACCAAACTGGCTCTCCAGCTGGAGTAAACTAGTTGCCTGAATATTATATTGTCTCTTTTTAATTAGTATTCTTTTCTCCGTCTCTCAACTGTGTTTCAGAGACGGGGGCCAAAGGGGCAATCTAGAGGGGAAAGTTTGTTATTTGAAATTAGTAGTTTTATCTTGTGTGTCTTTGCGCAGGGATAGAATCAGAGTTGGCATTTCAGGGCTTCTTTGCAGGGAGCATTCACAGTAAGGACCAGGCCAGCTTTTGAAAGCGCTGAAGATTTAAATGGCAGCGAAGCCACGTATTTGATCTTTTGTGTGGCTGCTGTTGCATTGTGGCACAACCTGAGCTTCCTCTGTGCTTAACTAGAAATCATGCATTTACATGAAGTATCTGGAAATTCCAGGGCTTACGACTACAGTTGAGGAGCCAAGCGTTTATCCTATCCCAGCTTGGTCTTGTGCGTAGCTCAGCTCCTGAGGCCTTGAGATGATACAGAGCAGCTGGCTACTGCCAGAAAACCTTGTTTGTCTTGCTGAGCCACAGTGCTGCAAAAGTGTTGTAAGGTTGCCATACTGCCATTTTTCAGCCGTGTGTGCTTTTAAGACACATTTCCACAGCACCTCACAATTAGCAGAGTTATACAGGTCCTTCTGAGGAATAAAAATATGTGAAACTCACCTCACTAAAGTGTGCCCTTGAAAAGAAGTCTAAAAGGTATTGATTCCTCCCATAAAGTCTTGTAGTGAACTGTGAATCCCGCTAAGCATTTCAGCTTCCTGGAACGACTTTCTGTGTTAAGGTTCACGTGGACGCTTGTCCTGCATAAATGGAAAAAGGACCGATGAATTTGGGGAGCTCTTCTCTCAACATTAAATCCACTTTAAATTCTGATTTGGGAGGGTGCCGTTGTGTCTAGGAGAGTCTAGCCGTTATGGCTGTCTTTGGATAAACACGCTTTCCAATAATCTGGGAATGGGAGGGAAAGATATCCGTTTGTTCCTTTACAAGGTAATAGTGTATTTCCTGATGTTCTTGGGTGGCGCGGAGGAACCAGGGCTGCAGGACAGAAATGAAGTGACGGGTTCCCTCCAGGGTGCTATAAACCGGATCAACAAAGAGATGACTCTGTTTGTTTGTTTTTTCCCCTCCCACCTCTTTATTTTTGCCTATAATGTTTTCAGGGCTAATGGAGAAAACAGAGAAATGAATTTCTGGGAAATGGATAAGTGTTAGCCACAAGAGACAGAGGAGACATTAGAAGTGGCTTTATGTTGAATAATAACAAAACAGAACATCAGAATGATCCCCCCCCCCCTCTGAAGAGAATATCTGTTTAATAAAATGGGGGTATGGAAACGCTTTCCTGGTTAAAAGCACTTCACAGGTTGGACTCTCCTCCTCACAAAAGCTCACTGTGATGTCTCTGTGTGGGGGAAATTACATTGTCCCTCACCCCTGTGACCTCCCTTCCAAAGTAGTTTCTGTACCGTGGCTCCCCCCCCCCCCCCCAGAATAAGAGTTATTCTGTTGCATAGATAAGGGCAGCCGTAGTCGACATGTGTCATAAGTTCCCTTTTACTTTGCAGCTTCTCCTAACAAACCTCTGTCCTGTAGCTTCTGTCGAAAATATTAGACTAGTTACATATTTATGTGAAGTCCAGCATCGTGTTTGCAAGAATGACCGCATGAGCCCTTTGCTCATTGGTAGAGCATCTGCTCTGTACGCAGAAGGCCCCCGGTTTAATCCCCGGCGTCTCCCGCTAAATGGATCAGGTAGGTGGTGATTGGGGAGACCTCAGCCTGAGACTCTGGAGTTGCTGCCAATCAGCAGACAGTATCGACCCTGAGACAACGAGAGTCTGACTCGGTATAAGATAGTTTCATATGTTCATGTGTTCAGTCCCCTCAGTAATAATAACTTTGTTGTTGTTCAGTTGCACAGTCGAGTCTGACTCTTTGCGACCCCATGGACCACATCATGCCAGGTCCTCCCATCATCCATCGTCCTCTGGAGTTTGCTTAATGTTTGTTGCCTCGATAACACTGTCTAACCATCTCATCCTTTGCTGTCCCCTTCTTCTTTGACCTTCAGTCTTTCCCAGCATCAGGGTCTTCTCCAATGAGTGCTCCCTTCTCATTTGGTGGCCAAAGTATTTGAGCTTCAGGTTCAGTATCTGGCCTTCCAGGGAACAGTCAGGGTTGATTTCTTTTAAGATAACTAAGTTCCATCAAGTTGCAGCTGACTTATGGCAACGCCTCATGGGATTTTCAAGGCAAGAGATGAGCAGAGGTGGCTTGCCTCACCTCTCTCTAGCAGCCCCAGTCTCCCTTGGTGGCCTCCCATCCAAGTACTAACCAGGGCCAGCCCTGCTTAGCTTCAGAAGGGGCTTGGGTTGAGTGCCAAGTATGTTCACGTGGAAGTCTGTTTACACTGGCCATTCTTTGATCGGTCTAATCCTTTAACATGCTGTTTACACTAGCCATCATCACCACCTCTTGTGACAATGAATTCTGCATTGTGTGGAGAAGGACATTGTCAGAAACTGGGTGGTCCTCTTGATAACAGGTGGTGGCGGGAAATACCCTCAAGTCACAGTCGACTTACGGTGACCCTGTAGGGCAGAGGTGTCGAATTCATTTGTTGAACTCATTTGCCTGAGGAGGATGGAGAGACCTCAGGCGGGTACAATGCCCTAGAGCAGGGATGTCAAACATGCGACCCGGGGGCCAGATCAGCCCCCCGGAGGGCTTCTATCAGGCCCGCAGTGGAACTGGCTGTCTTCTGCTGCTTCTTCCAGTTCTGCTGCTGTTGCATCATCGTAGGTTTGCAGCTTACAGATACACACCTGAACAGCATACTCAAGATTGCCACAGCACAGACATTTTGATGCAATAATTCAGAGCATGAGGTGTCAAGTTATCAGACACTGTTAAATAAACAAAATATTGCAAATGTGCTAATGTTTTAAGCATGTTTTTATTTTAAGTAAAAAAAACCCTTTGTGTTTGTGTCCTTTATACAGTTTATATCTCCGCTACCTGGCATTACATTTTATGATCCACATGGCCCGGCCCAACAAGGTCTCATTTATGTCAGATCCGGCCCTCATAACAAATGAGTTCGACACCCGTGCCGTAGAGTTCACTCTCCAAAGTGTCCATTTTCTCCTGGCAACTGATCTCTGTAGTTTGGAGATGAGCGGTAACTCCGGCAGATGCCCAGGTCCCGCCTGTGGACTGGCATCCCTCTGTCTGTTGTGTATGAGCTATGTTCCTTTTTCTGTGGTTTTAGATCAGTTGCTGGAAAGAGATTCTTTTGCATAAGCAAAGCCCCCTTTCCCGCTCTCTACTGAGAAATCACAGCTGCCCCCTGTGCAGGGCAGTATGGGGGTGGGAGGGAGAAGGTCCATTACTTGTTGCGGAGAAATGACATCCCAGGGTACTTGCATTTCTCATTTTTTTTTAATTGATATTTTATTATTTTCCACGTAACATGTTTGCAACAAAAAACTCACACATTTTAAGCATTTCTCATTTTGGAAGAGCACGGGGCAGGCAGTATTAACCAGTGCCACCGTAGTGTGCGTACAAATGAAAAACAGCTGTCTGAGGATGTGAGTGAGGTAGCTTTGGATGCCAACCGCCGCACGGAAATGGACCCACCCAGCAACGGATGGACTGATTCATAGTTTTCTGGAAACAAAAACTAGAAATTATCCTAAGAGGAAGAGTGTGCATGCGTCCGTGCGTGTGTGTTTGGAAGGCTAGAAAAGCAAAAGCTCCCCCCTCCCCCGATTCACCGAACAGTGGCATCTCTAATATGCTTGTGTATGAAATATGCACATATAAGTTGAAATGTGAAGCAAAAAGGGGTGGGGCGCAGCCGTCTCTATTAAACAAACTGGGATTTGGGTTCCCTTTTTTTGTTTGAATGCCCCGGTTTTTGGAACGAAACCGTTTCTCTCCCTCTCCCTCCTCCCTGCCCTGCCTACCCATTTTTCTGCCTAAGGAAACACGCAGTCTCTCGCCAAGCGCCCAGACAGTTTACTCTGGCAGCAGTAGCACCACGGTGCAGGTTATCTCTCAGTTTGCAGATCTCTTCAGGGGAGAGGTAAAAATACACTTGAAGAATTTTGGATGAAAAAATACAGCGAAGAGTTTTTGGGAGCTGGGTGAGGGAGGGAAGAACCAAGCATTTGTTTATTTACTTACCTCGTTTATACTCCTTCTGTCTCCCCACGTGGATCCAAAGAGTCTCAGACCGATTCCTGTGCCGCCATCACTCTTCCGTTTCCCCCAGTTGTATTGGTCAACTTCACACTATTTGTTGTGCGGCCACATTTTGACCTGCATCTCCACCACCACCACCCCCGATTTCCCCTGCGTCTTTTCAATCCTGTTTTTTGAGGATTGAGAAGACGTGGAGGAAATGGGGGGGGGGAATTGCGGGTCAAAGTGCGGCCATGCAGCGAATAGTGTGAAATTGACCAATAAAACC
>NW_015169176.1:730270-735294 GCF_001447785.1 Gekko japonicus
ATGGAAGAGCGAAGGCAGCACAGCTGCTTGTGGGGAATCGGTCTCACATTGTTCACCTCTCCATCTTATCCTCACAACAGCCCCATGAGGTAGGTTAGACTGAGATTGTGAGACTAGCCCAAGGTCACCCAGCAAGCTTCCATGGCAGAGTGGGGATTCAAACCTGGGTCTCCAGTTCCTAGTCCGACACTCTGACCCATGGTTCCCAGTGGGCACAAATGCCCCTGCCACTGAGCTTTTCAGAAAGTGAGTGGAGCCATTTAGGCGGGGCTTGTTACTGCCTGCCCTCATTCAAATGAAAGGTTTTGCACTGCAGGATCAGAAGGACGGGTAAGCGTCTAGGCTTTCTTAGCCGCTTTGCGGTTCCATTCCTTCTTCCCAGGCGGAGTAAGAAGAGGTATTCCGTTTGTCTCCATCTCCTGCAGAAGCCATTTCTGGTGGTTCTCTGCTTCCCATGGAAGCAGTTTCTGAGGTAGCGCTCACCCACCCTCCTCAAAATTCCAGATACGCCCACAGGCTCAAAAAGGTTGGGGGACCCCCCCCCCATCACTGTATTACACTGGCTAAGTCAGTGTTACAAGCTGAGAGTCATGTAGATATCAGTGGGATTTTAGCACAGCTACCTTTAGTTGGATGGCTGATGGGGGCGGGGGGGGGGGGGGGGGACGTGCTAGCTTTTTATTCACCGGTGAGGGAAAAGCATTCTTGCCTGAAAGCTCTCTCTTTGCTATTAGTTCCTCCATGTGTTCCAGCCAGAGCTGAGCTGTGGCATTAATAATAGGCTCTGGGGTTCTGGCTCAAAGTAGTCCCTGGCTGTTTGTGCAACATTTGTTATTAAGGATATACAGTAATGGGGGTGGGGGGAACGTCTTGAAATGTGTGGATGGAGCCAATGTGTAATCTAGCCGTGAGGGGGGGAAATGCTTCCCAACAAATCAATTACAAATTTTGGCTTGTCTTCTGTACGTGAATTGTCTACACAGGCAGATTGTTAAATCCTTAACTTTTCAGTTGATTTGAGGAGGGAAGGAACTCATTTCTAATAATGCCTTCTGCTTGTCTGGGGCTTTGTTGACAAATAATGTCGCAAATTCCCTGTCTTTGGGAAGCACATTCAAACAATACAGTTTGTTAGAAGACCAAGCAGATGGCGATTTCATCTTGTTAGCGTTAACAACAATAATAACAACCTCCCGTTTTTAAAATGCACCCAATATCTGAAGGCCAGTTTCCTTTGTGCTTAACAAAAATTGCCTAACAAAACCCCAAAATTAACTCCATGAGCTGCTCTTCTGAAACTCAGCCTTGGGGTCCTACTGTTGGTCCAAGGTAGTGTTACCAGCCGAGTGCTGGCAACGAAGCAGGAGGCTCGGAGGGCAAGTGGGGACTGGGAATCACCATCGTTTTACCATAGAGTTTCAGTGGAATCCTAGAGTGTCATCCCAATGTGATGACATCATGTCTAGTGTCATGGCAGAAGCAACATCATGCCATTGATCTGCCAGTGATATTCTCCCTCTCCATTTTTGCCCTGCCGCCCTACTGAATGATGACTGGGAGTTGGGGGTTGTCTGTGGGAGGTCTCCCTAGAGTTGCTAGGTCCTACCTGGGTCCCAGCGGGGGGCTCCAGCCCAGCTCCTGGGGTCTTCTGGTGTGCGTGCCACAATGACATCACCCAGGAGTGACATCATCATGCCAGGCATGTCTGGCGGGAGAGTGCTTTGGTATTAGGGTAAAAAAACTCTATGGTCATCATAGAGTTTTTACCCAAATGCTAGATTGTCCCCTGCACAACGTGCCTGGTGCGATGACGTCACCTCTGGGTGACGTCATTGCGCTGGGCACATCGGGCACAATGGGGCTCTTTGGGGGTGGGACTGCCCCTGCTAGCCAGTGGCAGATCGGGGGGGGGGAGGAAAACAGGTAACTCCCCACCCCCATCGGACCCCTAGATCTCCTGCTGGCAGCCCTAGTCCAAGGGCACTCATGGACACCACATGCAGGCCACTTCTGTTTTGCAAAAGCGGCTGCCACCATTGGCCACAAGTGGGCCAGGCAATTCTCCCTCTAAATTGTGCGGTGTTGTGAGCAAAAATTCTACTTTTTGAGCTACTGGGATTAAAGTTGTGAGTGAGCGATTTGGCTGCTGCATAAATTAGTTTGCTCTGGAGCCGTCCTTCCTGAGCTAAGACAAAAATGTGTGAGCCAGCGGCTGAAAAACTGTGAGCTAGCTCACACTGACTCAGCTTAGAGGGAATGAACACTGGATATCTTTGCCTTTCTCATACGGTCAATCAAAGCCATCATATGTGGATTGGGTCTAAAGGCCCCTTTCAATCAATTGAGGCAAGGTGTTCTAACGAGCTCTCAGCGTTTTGGTGGGACTGAAGCATTATGATATCTCTTGGGACTGAGGAGACTGATAGTTAAATTTGGGTCTTGTCACACTGGTTTCTTTGATCCAAACTTTTGGCATCAGGTTTCCAAAGTTATGGTTGGATCCAGCTCCAAGTTTCCGCATGTGCTAGAACTCCTTCGCAAGTGGAAGCACGAGGAAATGGCTGAGGGAGCCACTTGCACTTAATCAGACTTATTGTATCTCCACTTGCACACCGTCTTGTGCAACCCACTTCTGGGCACTATAATATGTAAGGACGATTGAGTTAGGTGTTCCACAAGGTGTTGTGCAAGCAAATCTGCTTATATGTCCCCTTGTGCATCAGTGCATCTTTTCAATGATATTTTCATGAAAAGAAAAAGGAGTGCCAAGATTTTAATGGGCGCCTTGGAACTGTTGCAACACGAAGTTGTCTGCCTGAATTACTTCCTTCACACACTTGAAGTAGAGAGGGCTGGATCCATGCTTTTGTGAGCCCCGGGGAATAGACACACCGTGGGCTTGCCAGCCATACTTTCTTGGAGACCCATCTAATGTGCCTTGGTTCTCCTTGCTTCGATTCTCCTCTCACGCATGGTTGTGATTTGACCCATTTGTTCTTCCCAGTAGTCTCTCCCCCCCCCCGCGAACAAACACCTCTCATTTGGGAAAGTCCCATCTTGGAGGTGATGGGGGGGGCACATTTAGCATTAGAGGATCAAACCACCTCTTCTCCTTGTGACTCTCCGTGACCCATCTTATTGCAAGAAGTTCTACATGTAACCTATAGACAGAGGGTAACATTGCATCAGGCATTTGTTCCTGGAGCGGAGCCTGACTGACTCCCAGAAAGGAGTGAAATGTGGACCGTGCCCAGTCGGTGCTCCTTCTTGCCGGTTAGCACATTGAGTTCCTGTAAGTTTGTTTAGGGTGGTTGTTTGGTGATGTGTGTCTTGCCGGAAAGGAATGAGTCACATGAGAGTCGTTCCATGTCGACAAGCTATTTTTCCTTTCAACCCTCGATTCGCAAGTAGGGGATCTTGTGACAGAGCCAGCAGCCTGGCAGCATATCACTTTTCTTTTCCCCTCCTCTGTCCCTTTGAGGAGGAGAGTGGTAACACGCTGTTTGAGCGTGTTGACACAATGCAAATAAATAGAGGAAGGGCGTCAAGCAGCTTCCAACCGGTGCTGTTATTGTAACCAGGTACTTAATGTGTGCGGGAGGGGGAGAGATCCAAGTGGGTAGCCGGATCTCTCTGAGTCTGAAGCGGCAGAACAAAGTTTGAGCCCAGTGACACCTTGAAGACCAACAAAGTTTCATTCTGGGTGTAAGCTTTCATGTGGATGCATGGTATCTGGAGAAGCGTGCATGCACACCAAAGTTTCTACCCAGAATAAAAGTGTGTTGGGAGGGAAAAAAGAAAGAGTTTGCATTGGAGAACCCGTTAGACTACACAGCGCTCAAACAAACAATCCGTTTGTTAAAATACAACCCCTGGGCTGCGGTCACACACGCTAAATAATCCGCTTTCAATCCACTTTCCAACTGGATTTTACTGTGTGAACTGGAGAAATCCAGTTGGAAAGTGCATCGAAAGAGGATTGAAAGTGGAGTATTTAGTGTGTGTGTGACCGCAGCCCTAGTGTACTTGGAAAGTCCAGAGCCCGGTCCTTGTTCTTAGATCTAGACTAGGGTTGCCAGTCTCCAGAATATTGGCTGGAGGTCCCCCAGAATTACAACAGGTAGAGAAAATGGCTGCTCGGAAGGTGGACTCAGTGGCATTGCACCCCGCTAAGGTCTCTCCCCTCCTTTCTCTAAACCCCGCCCTCCCTGGGCTCCACACGCAAAATCTCCAGGAATTTCCCCTCCCAGAGCTGGCACCCCCAATCCAGACTGGCTCTAGCTCAGATTTCTTCAGTAGATTCTTCTTCCAAATCCATGACCCACTCGCTTCTCCTGCCCGTGGGCTGTCTTCGGACACTAAGTGAGGAATTGCTGAATGGAAATAGGACGGGGCTGAAGGTTACAGCGCAGCTGTGTCAAGATCCGGCAGCTTTGGGGAGAGGTAAACTTGGAGGCAGAGATCAAAAGCCAGGAAAGGAAAGCGGCTGTGAGAAAGATACAAGAGGAGGAAGGAAACAGCGGAAGACGGGGAGAGAGTGTCCAACCAGCAAGTCCTCAGTTTCCCGCCTTCTCTCGGCAAGGGATTCTCTCCGTGTCTCGCATCTGCAAATTCAGCGCAGAGTTACTCTAGCCTAAGCCCATTGAAACCAGTGGCCTTAGACTGGATTTAATCCTACGTCGGACAGCACTGTTAAAAAACCCAGTTTTATTTATTTATTTTTATTCAGTTCATTTATATCCCACCTTTCTCCCCAATGGGGACTCGAAGCAGCTTCCATTCTTCTCCTTTCCACTGTTTTAGACTCACAAAAACCTTGTATGGTGAATTAGGCGGAGTGTAGGGGACTGGCCCAAGGTCGCCCAGCAAGCTTCCATGGCAGAATGGGGATTCGGACCCGGGTCTTTTGGATTGCTAGCTATGGGGGGCGGGAACATGCAGATCTGCCCTTGCAGAGGAGGGAGAGCTTGTACCTGAATAAACCTTGACCTTAAAGGTGCCACTGGACTGTTTTGGATTGCTAT
>NW_015169176.1:736001-745432 GCF_001447785.1 Gekko japonicus
AGATTGGCAACGATGGTTCCCCAGAAGGGGATAGTTGGTTTGGAGGGTGGAGTCTATGGCTTTGTACCTGTCCAAGGTCCCACGCCTCCTGAAACCTCACCCTTTCCAGGCTCCATCCCTCACATCTCCAGGAATTTCCCACCTGGAGTTGGCAACCCTATCTCCTTCCCAGCCAACCATCAACCTACCTTTATTTCCCCCTCACTCTTCAGCTTTCTACCCCCCACACACCTGCAGCCTCTCCTGTGCTCTGAAGCCCTGACTGCTACGTCACATTGGCTGTCATATGGGGGCCACCTCAGCAGCATATAAGGATACAGAGCCCTCCATTTTCTCCAGGGGAACTGATCTCTGCCATCTGGAAAGCAGTTGTAATTCTGAGTGATCTCCAGCCCTCACCTGGAGATTGGACACATTTTGCCTCAGAAGAGCAAACTGTTTAGAATGTTAGAGGCAAAAGCCAATCAAGTCGCATATGCAAACGACCTCCGTTCTGAGGCAAAGGCCAATGAGGCTGCATATGCAAATAACCTCTGTATTCTGACTGGCTATGGGGGGGAGAGGAACAGCAAATTGTTTAGAATGTTGGAGGCAGGACTCAGGCAAAGCAGCCAGTGGATAGGGAGACCCTCTGAATGACAGATCAGAGAGCAAACTGATTTTGGCGCGTGTGGAATGTTCTAGAGAAGTGCCACCACCATTTGGCTTTTATTTATAAGGGAGATTAGCTTGCTTTATGGGTTTTTTTTAACAGGAATTACTGAAAAGGTATGTTAGGTGTTTTGAACACTTTAAAACACTATCGCGTGTTAAGAATGATTAAGAAAGATAGGAAATAAGAACAAGGAAACAGAAGACCAACTTTCTTCAATGCCCAGGCATGTGGCTTACTGGGAACCTCACACACTGTAAGTCTAATGCTCAAGAACAATTCAAAAGGATTCGTGGATGATAGACTTAACATTTAGTTGATATTCACAAAGGGGGTATATTATATCCCTTTTAAAAGATATATAACTGGCTGTGATAGGGAAGACAGTGTTCAAGTTTTTATTTTTGTGTGTGTATGTAATGGTCAGCAAAATATCTTACCCCTTCACAAAGCAAATGCATGTTTAAAATAAAAAAACATTAGACTGGTTTATAATCCCATAAGCAATCCTATACAGTTGTTTCTGCCATGTCCGACAGCAAAGAAAACAGAGAAAGAGAAAGCAGCCTGGTTGGAAAGAACACAGAGGTGGTTTACAAAGAACATTCACTCTTGTTGGAATGTTCTAAAACCTTGGCTTCTAAGATTCAGAAGAGGATAAGGGAATTGTGGACTGCGATCAAGCACTCCTTCCATAAACAAGAGGGAAACGGACACACGGTGCCAAAGAAACTCATACTGTATAATGAAAATAATGTCTGCATTATTCAGAATTTTCACCAGTTGGCACAGTTCTTCTCCATATTTGATTAGCTTACCTTTAAACCGATTTTTGATGTCTTCTGGGTTTTTGGAGTTCTGGGTAAATGGTTTAAGCGTGCCCCTGTGTGGGCAGATCAGAAGCACCGGGGTAGTCGTGAACGGATGCAGGACCGGTTCCAGATTGGGGGGGGGGGCCCTGGACCGAGCGTACCCATGTGTCCCCCTTCCCTGCCTACCACCAGGTCCCCCATTCGTGCCTCCCTTCCTTGACCCATGTGCCTGTGCATCCTTTCCCTAAAAACTCACGAGCCCCCTCCCAGCCCACGGGCACAACTGCCTGCACCATCCAAATGCCCTTTTCCTGACGTTGATGGGCGGAAGCACATGCAGCTGGGGGCACGGATGGCAGTGTCCTTCAGGCAATTGGTGGGGGAAGAACGGACAGGTGGGCAGCCGGAGAGGCGGGTGGGTCGGTGGCAGTGGGCCCTGCCAGATGCCCCATGGCACTGTGTGCCGACGCCAGCCCTGAAAGGAAACCGTAAAAACTGGTCTGGTGTCCGTCCTGGGCAGAGAATCTTTGCATGTTTTTTGTGGAAACTGCCAGATTTTCTTGAGTCACCGTTTCATCGGGTCGAAACGCTGGGCTGAATTTTGCACACAAAAGGATCCGCTGAGGAAAACAGCTCCAGATACTGGTGTGTGTGTGTGCTTAGAAAAGAAATTATATTTTAGATAAGTACATGAAAAACCCGTATCGTTTACGGAGTGTGGTGAGGGCGCGCTGTGGTTTTTATGTATTTTATAAGACGCATTTATCAGACTGGCTGGTGGAACATATTGACTGTTCGGATCATGAAAAGTTTTGAATTAAATGAGCAGGAGTACAGATTTCACAGGATCTTGCTGCCGTCGAGCTGTTTTGGGAGGGCGTGCGGCGAATTCTGATCAGCGGGATAATTGGACGGCAGAAGCATAAATAGTGAGAGGCTGCAAAAAACATATTAATGAAACGGCAGCGCTTTTATGCTTAACGTATAAAGAATTGAGCCTATCCGTGGGAGGGTTTAGAGAGGAGGAGCTGAAACGCCCAAGCAGGTAAATCAGTATGCAAATAGGCAATATGCCCATATATGAAGATACTTCCTTTTAGGAGAAGGTTTAATTTATGTCGTTCTCCTTACTGAGCCTCGTCTTATTTCCCGCCTCTCGATTGACAGGTATGACTTCATCGAGATACGAGATGGGGACAGCGATTCAGCCGACCTGCTCGGGAAGCACTGTGGGAACATCGCTCCTCCGACTATCACTTCATCAGGCCCTTCTCTCTATATTAAATTCACCTCCGACTACGCCCGCCAAGGTGCCGGCTTCTCCTTGCGCTATGAGATCTACAAGACAGGTCAGTGTGGAAGGCGGTCTCTGGGGATTCCGGGCAAGTGCCCTTTGGACAGTTAAGTCAGGACTTCTTGATCGGGGTGATCACGTGAAGCTGCGTGATACTGAAATCCAGACCCTTGGTCCTTCAAGGTCAGTGCCGTTTACTCAGATTGACAGTGGCTTTTCAAGGGATCAAGCACAGGTGTTTCGCATCACCCGCTGCCTGATCCTTTTAGATGGAGAGGCCAGGGATTGAACCTGGGACCTTCTGTATGCCAAACAGGGGTCCCCCCCATTGAGCCAAGCCTTAGGGGGCCCAAGCATAATTTCTTGGAGTCCAGTAGGAACTTACAGTTTGGTGTAGTGGTTAGGAGCGCGGACTCTAATCTGGGAGAACCGGGTTTGATTCCCCACTCCTCCACATGCAGCTGCTGGTGTGACCTTGGGTCCGTTACAAGTTCAACCTGGGACCTTCCGTATGCCAAACAGGGGTTCCACCATTGAGCCAAGCCTTAGGGGGCCCAAGCATAATTTCTTGGAGTCCAGTAGGAACTTACAGTTTGGTGTAGTGGTTAGGAGCGCGGACTCTAATCTGGGAGAACCGGGTTTGATTCCCCACTCCTCCACATGCAGCTGCTGGTGTGACCTTTCAGGGCTGTTCTCTCAGGAGGAGTTCTCAAAGGACTAGTTCTTGAAATTGCTCTCTCAGCTCACTTTGGGTAATGAAGGGTGAGGTATAAATCCATCCATCCATCCATCCATCCATCCATCCCTCCATCCATCCATCCATCTCCTCCTCCTCCTCCTCCTCCTCCTCCTCTTCTTATTCTTTTCCTTCCTTCCTTCCTTCCTTCCTTCCTTCCTTCCTTCCTTCCTTCCTTCCTTCCTACTGTCTCCTCTCCGACCCCTAATAACTCAGAGGGGCTATGGCTCAGTGGTAAAGCACCTGCTTGGCATGCAGAAGGTCCCAGATCCAGTCCCTAGCATCTCCAGATAAATGGATCAGGTAGCAGGCGATTGGAAAGACTTCTACCTGAGACCCTGGAGAGCGGCTGTCAGTCTGAGTAGATAGTACTGACCTTGATGGACCAGGGCTCGGGTTCAGTATAAGGCAGCTTCATATGTGTGTCTTAAATAAACTCCCATTGGTTCTCGGTGTGTGATTAAGGCACAACAGTCTTGGGTGACGTTTGGTAGCCATGCACTCGTTTTGGTGCCAGAGTAGTCCCTGGTGCCATACGGGGGGAAAGCAGGAAGAAGGGATATGCCTCTTTTATTATTCTGCTGTTAAAATTCTGTTTTGCCACCCATCCCCTCCCTTGCTCCCAACCCGTATGTACAGTCTCAAAAATCAAGGGGGAAAGGGCCACTATATTTTATTTCTGAAAGGAGGTAAATAAACCACTTTATGGTAACGAACTTGCTGTCTACTGAGGGTTGCCAATTCCAGCGTGGGAAATCCCAGAGGATTTAAGGGCGGAGTCTGGGAAGGGCGGAGTCTGGGGAGCAAAGGGACCTCAGCTGAGATTTGGTGTCACTCTAGGACTTCCAGTTTCTCCTAGACTGTAAGGCACACTATGGGGTACTCCCTATGAAGCTGCCGTTTCCTCCACGGGAGCCGATCACTGTGGTCTGGAGACCAGTTGTAATTCTGGGAGAACTCCAGTTCCCACATTGAAGTTGGTAACCGTACCGTCTGGGCCAGGCTTGTCAGGACCCCAATACTATATACCCATTTCCTTCCTCCCTACCCAATGTTTGAGCCTTGACCTCTCTGGAAGCTACACAGTTTTGCGTCTCCTCTGCTAAGTTTGCATCTTTCTTTGATTGAGCTCTAGTGCTCCCTCTCCTACAGTAACCAGGCCCCTAGCTATGGTGGGGCCTCCCAGAACCCGGCACCCTGACTTCCTGCCATGCCCCCACAACTTCCTATGGCTGCTTGGAAGGTAGACTTTGTAGGCCGCCTGGAGGACTCCCCGCCGCCCCTTCCCTTCCCCTCCTGCCAGCAGCCCCGCACGCTCCATCCCGGGCTGGCGGTTGGGGGAGCGGGGCTGGGGATGAAGTGCAGGCGGCTCTAGAGAGGTTGAGATGCATGCCGGGGTGTCCCTGCTGTGCGGGGGGGGGGGGAAGCAACGTGTGCGCCGGCAAGCTACTGCAAGCGATATGCTGCTCGGAGCCTACACTTCCCCCACCACTTGGCCACACTGACGTTACATGGCCGTCTGAAAAAGCAGCCCCGGTGCTGGGCGTGTCTGTCTGAACGCTCAGTTCTCTGGGCGCTCGCAGCAGAAGCTAAAGCAAGCCGCCAGCAGAGGCTGGCGGGGCCGGGGCAGGTGTGGGGCATGGCCGAGACTGGCAGAACCGGGCGGGGTGCCTCCTCCTCCTCCTCCTATGCCTGGGTGCCCAGCCGGAGCACTGGCGGAGGCCAGCTTGGCTTCCAGGGCACATCAGCACTCACTCACCCACCCCCTTGCCCTGTTGCTGCGCATGGAAAGACCTCCTGGGGCAGGGCCCAGCCAGCGTACGTGAGTTTTTTTATTTTTATTTCAGTGCCCCCTGGCTTATTTAAAGCCCCCTTGAATTCAAAAATCCTGGCTACGGTCCTGTCAGTTACTGTCAGTAACCCTGGTCCATGTAATGACACAGAATGCTAAGTTTTGGGCTGTTGTTTTTCTCCCGCCCTGCTCTCTCTGGAAAAACAAAACCCTGAAAACCCTCTCCTTATTTGTTCACTTTTTAAGTGATCTGCTTGCTGGCATCCTAGGAAGTGTGAGCGTCTCTGGCTGCCATCCTCACTGGCTCGTTCAACCTGGGGGCTGCTAGTTAGGAACGCAGAACTGGCGCTCGAGGTGTCAGACGCTCGGTTTTGGATCCGTTTCAGCTGCTGTCACCAGTGAGCGCTTTCATGCAGGCTGCCAGTAGCTGGGGAAAGGAATGGTGGGTGGGTGGGTGGCTGCAGAAGCTGGATCTGTTGCCGTGGGGGACCATCAGACAAAGCCGGATGCCGAACTGCTTTCGATCCATAATTATTCGGCCCCTGCTTGAAAAAGTCCAACTCCTGTCCCTGCTTACTCACTTCTTATCCTGTTTCCCACCTTTACCTTTTGGAGGAAGTGTTGTGGAATGGAGGGTGTGTGTGTGTGTGTGTGGGGTGAATGCTGTGCAGTTTTTAGGTCCATCTGGAAGCGACTGGGTTCTTTCACCTTTGAGCAGACCTAATCAGGTCCTTTCGGCATTTGCCTGCCACTCCAGATTTTCTCAGGGTTCCAGTGGAGGCAATGTAAGTCCACAGCAAAACAGCATCCAAATAACCCAGGGCAACAGCAGACTGACCACTGAAGGGAAGGAATGTAATGCAGAATTGGGGGGGGGGGGAACCCTGGAATAAAAAGATGGTTGAACTTTGTTTTAGTGCACAATAGGGGGGGAAAACCTGGATTAAAAAGAAGGTTGAATTTGATTTTAGTGCAGAATGGCTTGGAGGACGCTGTGGGGAACATGGATTAAAAGGAGAGTGCGGAAAGGGCTTCGGTGAGACTGACGCCCGAGAACCCCTTATCTTAGCTGTGTATGAGTGTCCTTATCCTATTAGAACTTCACATCCATCATGTTTTCAGCACATCCTCCGTGTTGCCTTTCTCCTCCTCCTCCTTCCACGCTGCACCTCTTTCCAAATCTGTTTCATCAACAGTTCCAAGAAGGTAAAATATTTATGTGGCATATTAGCTGTGCTTTAAAAAAAATATATATTCTGCTTTGGCACCAAAAGCAGGCTTCTTAATTAAATGACTGCACATATTCCAGAAGTACAAGAAGTATATCTTTTCTCTGTGGCACGTATTTTAAAAAAAACCTCATTAAAGCCAAAGCTGAGCAAGAACTGTCCTCTCTCAGATCAGCATCGAGATTCCTCCTTTCTCTTTCTCTCTCTCTCTCTCTCCCCCCCTGCCCGCGTGTCTTGTGTGATTAAAGCACTGGTCAATAGCCTTGTGTGTTTCTCTTTTTGGAGAGCCAAGGGTTTTCCAACTGGTGCATACTGCTGGTTTTAAAGAGAGGGCTGTTGGCAGTGCCATCAAGGGTACAAGAACGGGCGCCTCTTGAACTTCATATAAGGGGAACTATTCATCGTGACTTTTTAAATGCAAAACTATTCTTGGAGAAAGTACAACAGCAGAGGGGGAAAAAGCCGATCGGAGGCCCTTTTAAATCGGCTCTGTCTAAATGTTTGTCAGATCTGGTGTGCGTGGGGATGAGACTTATCGGGAAATAAAAATAGCCTTGTTTTGCGGCCTGCTGGCGTGGGCGAGACAATGTTTTTGTGTGCTCTGGGAGTGCCCTGGCTGCGTCCAGCACAGGATAGCGGGGGCTGCTGGGTCACAGGACCCCGGCCGCCTGCCCACATTCCATCGCCAGTGTCTTGGATGGAAACCCACAGAAGATTTACATCACCCTTAGAACACGAAACAAATAACACAGAGAAGCAAAGGGGCAAGGAGGGAGCCAGCGATGTTTCTGAAAACAGGAACTTCTGTGCTGTGAAGGGGTGGGGAAAAACAGAGGTGCACACACTTGTCCAGGGTTTCTTTTGCCACAGCTGTTTTGTCTCTGTAGAGGTGGGCGCCCATAAACACATGGGCTGCGGCCACACAAGCAGTTTGCGCCAATATAGTTGTGTTACCTTTGTGGATTTAAAGAGCATGATCAGACATCAACATCGGCCTTCTGGGCCCCAGTCGTCAGCACCCAGGTCCAGCCCGTCCTGGAAGTGGAGTTTGCTGACGCCGGGGGATGTCTGATCTTATGCCAGAGCTTCCACTCTGCTTTTCCCAAGGTCTGACCCCCCCTGACATGAACAGACGTCGGATGGGAAGTGTGAACGGTCACTTCCATCTCAGTTGTAGGTGTTTTTATTCCACCCGGTAGTAATATGCGCATAAGCACATATGAGCATGAACGACCCCCGTTGCCAGTGAGGGCCGTGCTCCATGGTTGAGGTGCTGGTGATGTGGATGCTTCAGTGCGAGACTGGCGTGCAGAGGAGACGCTTCAGGGTGTGCTGTCTGGTCACCCCCTTCCCACAATGATTTAAACCACCGCAAGTAGAGGTGCTGCCAGATAGTGCCAAGCCTCCAGTGTGACCACAGCCATGGGTTCAGATCTTGCACAGATTTGCATATGATGGACTTGAGGCGGCCAGATCTCCATTTTAAACAATGTGCTCTGGCAACCGGGACGGTGCTATCCTCTGGTTTATTCCTAGAATGTGGAGGATATTCGCCATTGTAAGTGTACATCAAAGATCTCAAACTGTGGTATAAGTCAGCTGCCTTGAGTTGAAGGGAGCAAGACTTCAGTCTTTCCTGGTTCATCTGCAAGCCAGCGTGGTGTGGTGGTCAGAGCAAAGGTATGAACTCATTGTTACGAGGGCCAGATCTGACATAAATGTCACTTTGTCCGGGCCAGGCTGTGTGTGCCGTAGCACCTAACTAACCACCCTTTTCTCGATACAGTTTTGCACGGCACAGAGAGCTATTGCCTGACAGTCACGGTGCAATAACCGGAGACTCTCATGGCTCTTTAAAGACTAGGTGAAATAACTGGAGACACTAATGGACATTTAAAGACTAACACATTTCAGAAGCTTTTGATAAGCTGGAGCACAAAGGGCTGCATTCTGTTGCCGCGGGTGCGGCAGCCAAAGACAGGTGGCCAAGTGGCATCAACCCAGCAAGCCTCGCCTTAAAGAAACTGCAGTGGTCAGTAGGCTTTGGGGAGGGGAGGGGGGGTGAGGCAGTGTTTGCATGCAGGGAGCCCAGGGAGCACGGGTGTGTTTCGGCTTTGATCTTCCCCGTGCTGCCAAGGGAGGGAAGCAGGAGAGGAGGCACGTACATTTGGGCTCATGGGTTAGCAAGCTCCGGCTCACCCGGTTCGGCGAGTCTCCTCCGCCCCTGACCCTCAGCATTCTGCACGCTTTGCGCCCCTTACATAAGCGCCAGACTTTTCTCGCTTGCCCAGGCTGCTGCACACAGCGCACCCATCCCAGCCAGTCGCTCTGTTCGCATGTTTGGCGAGTTGGCCAGCAGCTTCCCACAAGCGTGTGTCCCCACAGGTTCATGTCCCTGGGCTTGCCTGCAAGTGGAAAGCTGCTTGGCTGGGCTCGGGCTCAGGGAGGTGGGGCCAAAGAGATTTTGCCTGCCACACGTGAACAGCCAGCCATCTTTCCAGCATCCCAGCAGCAGACACAAGAGCCTGATGCACTCTGGTCGAAGGGGGTGGCAGCAGGCGGGTCATCCCTGCCCGGTGTCTAGGCCAAGGGCAGCAAGGAGGCCCCAAGGGGGCTGGCTGCACAGAGCTTGGAGCCAAATCACCCTTTTTGCCCCTCAAGGTTGCAAACTCTGGGTTGGGCAATCCCTGGAGATCTGGGGGAAGAAGACCCTGGGGAGGGTTTGCATTTGGGGAAGGGAGGGACCTCAGCAGGGGGTATAATACCCTAATATAGCCCCTTCTGGTCCACAGTCCTCTCAGTTGCTCACGAGTCAGATAAGAGCCCTGCACAGGCCGATTCTGGTCCACAGGCCGTATGTTTGACATGTCTGGGTTAAAGCATCGGACTAGGATATGGGAGCCCCGGGCTGGACTC
>NW_015169176.1:745491-748997 GCF_001447785.1 Gekko japonicus
ATGAAATAAATAATTCACACAGGTATGTTTTGTAATTCTGAGATCACGACCACGGGTTGTCTCATGTAAAAATAACTCATCATGCTTATACAATTATTACATTGGCATCATGCCTTCTTGCAGGCAAGCTCAGGCTAATCTGTGTCTCCGCCGCCCCTGCATTTTTTGTCATAACTCTGTAGGGCTCCCGGGTCTTACCTTGGCTGAAGCGGGGGACTTTGGGGGGCATTCCGGGGGTGAGCGGGGGCACTCTGGTAATTGGGGAAAATTAATGTTTTTTTTTTACCTCAAAACCAAATACCAAATTTGCCCCAAATATCAGAGCGTTCCCCACACAACAATCCTGGCACAATGTCATCACTTCTGGGTGATGTCATTGTGTTGGCGATGTCACACAGTGCCGTCCCTGTTTGGGGGTGGGGCTTCCCCTGCCAGCCAGCTGGCCGGTGGTGGGCTGAAGCCCTGAAAATTGGGAGTTTCCCCAGCACCCCCGGAGGAATGCAAACCTATAACTCTGAGAGGTAGGTGGGTGCGGGTAAGAAATCGTAATTATTTCAAGGTTACCCAGTGGCTTCCTGGCTAAGAGGGTATCAGTTCTTCCCGGTCTAAGTCCAGTGCTTTATCTCAGACTCTCGATTCACATTTGTGCAACTGACCTCTGGAACCAAGTTGGAAGGTTGATAAGGACTGGATATGTGCACAAGTTACCTTTCCTCAGGAACCCACAGTGTGTCTCCTGGAGTCATGGGATCCATGGGGAGTGACAGCCACACAGCTCAGAAGGGTTCAGGGAAGCTCTACTGATGGAAGAGGAGGAGGAAGGGAGCGATTTCACTTCACCTCCTCCCCGCTGCAGCCCCACAAGCTACATGTCTGTTAGACCACATGGGCCTTGCAGTTCTGGGAATAAACTTCCCCAGGGTCTGAAAAGACTGCTGGTGATGAGGGAAGTGAAAAAGATCCACGACCCTCGCATCTGCGGGTTGTGGGATCCAACCTCAGGCATGGATATCCTTATAGGGGTGATTCTAGTGTTGGAATATATCATAGAATCATAGAATGTTAGAGATGGAAGGTACCTTGCAGGTCATCTAGCCCACCCCCCTGCACTCTGCAGGAGCATAGCTGAAAGATACAACATACCCGAAAGATGATCGTCCAGCCTCCGCTTGAAAACGTCCAGCGAAGGAGCATCCACCACCTCCTGAGGGTTGGCTTCTAGTTATGTTTAAGACAGCTTGAATTCCTGATCCATATGTGGAATTAAACTACGACTGGAGTTTGGGTCTAGTGCAATCCTTTGCCTTCCCTCCTTCTGGCTGTTTTCATCTCGTTCCTGCTTTTTAGGGCAGCAAACTTTAGTCCATCATTTAGGCTAATCAATTAAAAACCGTTAGGTCAGTTTTTAAAAAGTGCCTCCAATTGATCAGAGCACACTTTTTTAAAATTTCAGTTATTTTTAATTATTAAAAAGAACCGTGCAACGTGTTCTTGCATTGTCTTTTTTTAAAAAAGGAAATATTTTTCTTCTAAACAATTGCATTATCTACACACACATTTATGCAGATTTAATCCATCAGAGTAAATATGCATGCCATTTGGTTAAGATTTGTTTAATCAGATGACAGCCCTAACACTTGATGTTTTCCCGTTGTTGTTGTTGTTCAGTCACAGTCGAGTCTGACTCTTTGTGATCCCATTGATCACATCACACCAGGCCTTCCTGTCCTCTGTTGTCCTCTGGAGCTTGCTCAATTTCATGTTCGTTGCATCGATGACACTGTCTAACCATCTCATCCTTTGCCGTCCCCGTCTTCTTTGACCTTCAGTCTTTCCCAGCATCAGGGTCTTCTCCAGTGAGTGCTCCCTTCTCATTTGGTGGCCAAAGTATTTCAGCTTCGGCTTCAGAATCTGGCCTTCCAGGGAACAGTGAGGGTTGATTTCTTTTAGGACTGACTGATTTGATCTCCTTGCAATCCAAGGGGGACTCTCAAGAGTCTTCTCCAGCACCATAATTTGAAAGCATCTATTATTCGGCGCTCGGCCTTCCTTATGGTCCAACTCTCACAGCCATACATTACTACTGGGAATACCATTGCTTTGACCATATGGATTTTTGTTGGCAGGGTGATGCCTCGTTATTATGCTGTCTAGGTTTGCCATCGTTTTCCTCCCAAGGAGCACGCGTCTTTCAATTTCATGGCTGCAGTCATTGTCTGCAGTGATCTTGGATCCCAGGAATATATGTATATAAACACGTGCTTATACATAGTACAAATGAACGTTTCAGCTGGACCTCAGAATGAGATGCAGACAAGCTAGCCTCTCTCGCCTTTCTCTAGCTACAAGAGAATCACGGCATACATTTACAAGCTGAGAAAAGGAGAATGGAGACAGTCTTGACAAGTACTTCCCTCTTCTTTGGGAAGTCTTGCCTCCTTACCCTCTTGAAGAGTTAGTGTAGATTCCTTGGGATGCATTTAAGAAATTGATGTTCTATTAAATGACGGGCACTAGAGCACATGGTCTCCAGGTGGTGGTGGCAACTACAAGCATGGACAGCTTCAAGAGGGAACTGGATAAACATATGGAGCAGAGGTCCATCAGTGGCTATTAGGCACAATCACCAATAGATAGGGACTCTGGGGCAAGGGATGCTCTGTATTCTTGGTGCTGGGGGGGGCAACAGTGGGAGGGCTTCTAATGTCCTGACCTCCTGATGGCACCTGATATTTTTGGCCACTGTGTGACAGAGTGTTGGACTAGATGGGCCATTGGCCTGATCCAGCATTGGCTTCTCTTATGTTCTTATGATTCAGTAGAGCATCACTGAATTGTTCATTAGTCCCATGGGGGTATTTTTAATTTATGAAGATGGTTAGTGGCATAGAATCTTGCCTGGGTAGCCTCATTTTTCTTTACCCAGAATCCTCAGTCCCGTTTCAGTCCTTCATTAGAGATTTAAGAAGAGCCCTGCTGAGTCAGGAGTCCATTTTAATCTCTCCGGGGCTGTCAAGAAGACTCACCATGGGCCTCCAGACAAAGAATCCTTCGTGGGGGTCCCTCAACATATTTAAAGAAACACAAAGTTAAGGAAAAAATAGGGGAGAAAATGGTATACAAACATATTTAGGCATATGTGGTGTGATTGTTTGTGTTGGGGAAGCTTAAGGGGAAAGTCTCTCTAGGAATCCATAGTCTATCACTTTAACTCTTTTCATAACTAAAAGGCACAGGAAGGGTTTCTGCTGCAAAGGAGCACTTCTATAATTTTCGCTCGAGTGAAATATTACAATGAACCGTTTTGGATTCCTTAAAACAACATCTCCTGGTGACCCCAAGTCCCAGGGAGGCCAGGTTTGCTGCAACCAGGGCCAGGGCATTTTCGGTGGCGGCTCCACTCTGGTGGAATGAGCTCCCAGAGGAGACGAGGGTCCTGCGGGACCTTTTGCAGTTCCACAGGGCCTGGAAAAAGGAGCTATTCAGCCAGGCTTTTGGTGACGCCG
>NW_015169176.1:749037-780179 GCF_001447785.1 Gekko japonicus
GGTGGGCTATAAATTAAAATAAATAAATAAATAAATAAATAAATAAACAAACAAAAGAATTCGGGTTGTTGCTGAAGCCCTCAGATTTAAGATGTCCGGGTAGGCCAACAGGTACCCTGCCACGTGCTACAACAGGACTGTTGCTATGTGGAAGTAGCCATGTCTTGGCTGAATGGGAAGACTCAGCTTCAAATTTTCACTCAGCCATGGAGTTCATTGGTTGACCTTAGGCCTAGGTCTCTCTTCCAAAGCTGTCCTGAGCTCTGTGGAGGGAGGGCGTGATACAGACAAAATGGAGTTATAAAGTAGATTCACCAGGTATGGCAATTGGCTCCTTTCCTGTCTCGCCCTGACCTAGCCACAGTACTCCATGCAATGCTCACCTCCAAATTAGACTGCTGTAACTTGCTGTACACCGGCCTACCTTTGAGGCTGACCCAGAAGCTCCGGCTGATCTAGAATGTGGCGGAGCATGTCCTGATGGGAACATCACAGACAGCACATATTCAACTGGCTTCTAGTAGAATGCCAAGTCAAGTTCAAGGTCTTGGTATCAACCTTCAGGGCCTTGAGTGTTCTGGGACCAACATATCTACGGGGCTGTCTCCTCCACTATGTCCCTGGAAGAGCATTGCACTCTGCAGATAACAACTTATTGGTGATCTCTATCCCCAAAGAAGTCCAGCTGTCCCTGACCAGGGCCAGGTCCTTTTCGGTCCTGGCCCCAACCTGGTGGAACTCTCTGCCTACTACAGTCCTCTGCGGGACCTCATGCAATTCTGCAGGGCCTGTAAGGCAGAGATGTTCCGCCAGGCTTTTGCTTAGGGACAGCGACGGTTTTCCAATGTGGCTGGCACCCATCCCCCCCCAACCTGATGCCATCTTAAATTTCAATTTGTTTTTAAATTGGTTTAATGTAATCAATTTTATATTTGATGTTTTTATATTGTATCTAAGGCTTAATGCCATACTGTAAATCGCCCAGATTCTGGCGCCAGTTGGGATGGGGCGATCAATACGTCTAATAAATAGCAACAACAACATATAATATCTACACACCGGGTTTTTTCAGTCACTTTCCGAATAATCTGAAACACAAAACGTTCCTCTTTTCCTCCCCTGAGTGCTGCACACTCAGTGGATGTTTTTATGGAAAATCTGTGATTACCCAAGATGCCTTTCCTGGTTCAGTCTCCAACAAGGTATATGTGAAATTAAGGATTTTTGGGGGGGAGGGCCCTTGGTGGTCATCACTTTCCATTTGGCAGTGGAAAGTGCCGTCAAGTCCCAGCTCACGTATGGCGACCCTGTAGGGTTTTCAAGGCAAGAAACATTCAGAGGTGGTTTGCCATTACTTACCTCCACATCATGAGCCTGGTATTTCTTGGAGGTCTCCCATCCAAATACTAGCCAGGGCTGACCCCACTTAGCTTCCAAGATCTGACGAGATCAGGCCAGCCTGGGCTACCCAGGTGAGGACCACTTGCTATTTACTTACACTGGATTTCATTGGCCATTTTGTTGATGAGTTTGGACCAGGTTTCTTTGAAGTTCTTTATAGTCTGCCTGAGTTTTCACCCTCCTGAATAATTTGGTGCCTTCTACAAACTTGGCTACATGATTCCTCACCCCAGACAATTTACGAATAGGTTTCAAAAGCATCAGTACCAACGCAGATCCTTGGGGGAATCTCACAGATCACTTCCCTCTGTTGTGAGAATTATCCATTTACTCCTACCATCTGCTTCCTATTCTTCAACCATTTATCAATACATGCAAGAGCCCATCCTCTTGTCCCATGATTGTGAAGTTTTCTCAGGAGCTTTTGGTGAACAACTATATCAGAAGCTTCTTAGAAGTTCGAACACATAGTCTTGTATTCACATATTCGTTGATCCTCTCTCAAAGATCTCCAAAAGAAGGTGGCAAAACAGGACTACCCTTTGCAGAAGCCTTGCAGATCCTTCCTCAGCAAGGCTTGTTCTATCTCAAGGCAAGAGATAAGCAAAAATTGCGGTTGTGTACCGAGACAATCCACATTTTGCTCCAGTAAATGGTGAATTCAATGGAATAACTATTTTTCATATTTCTGGTTTTGGATCTCTGGCAAAAAAAAATTTTGTTTTGAATATTCATACTTTTTCTGGCCCTATTCCTGGGCGTCCATGTTGTCTCACACAACAGCATAGGGTACAGCAAGTACCCTGTGTACCATTCTAGCCCACATCTCCTATATGAGCAGAAAGACGACTCGCACCCTTAGTTTTGGCAATAGCATAAAAGCTAGTCATTCTAGGGGCCATTTTGCAGCCAACAATGGATAGGGCAGTATGTACACTCCCAACTGTGCAGGAGTGAAAACAAAAAAGAACAGAAGGCAGTACTGAATGTGGAATCTGGCTTTCCAAGAACTTCAGCTTGGAGACTCACTGCCAGTCTGAGTAGACAGTATTAACTTTGATGGACCAATGGCCCTAGAATGACTAGCCTTCATGCTATTGCCCAAATTAAGGGTGTGAGCTGTCTTTCTGCTCATATAGGAGACGAGGCAGAAGTGGGCTAGAATGGTACACAGGGTAGAATGGTACCCTATGCCGTTGTGTGAGACAACATGGACTCCCTGGAATAGGGCCAGAAAAAGTGTGAATATTCCAAAATCTTTTTTTTGCCAGAGATAAATCTGAATGTTTCTTTCTTCAAAGCTGCTGGATGAGGCTGCAGTTCTCAGGAAGTTCCTTGCAATACAAAGCCCACATTCCGTTTCTAGTGTTCAAGGCAAAATGTGATGGCAGAACTAAAATTTCAGTTTGCTGTCAGATTCCAACATGGTGGAGAATTCCTTGATGGACTGGTGTGTGTGGGGAGTTCATAAGAACCCCTTGCTTTCTGACTGAGCAGGTTCCCCAAAATCTGTAGTGCCTGACCTACCTCTCTATTTTTTCATTAGGACCGATTTCACACAAGAGCTGCGCCGCCATCGCGCCTCCTTTTGCCCCGCTTCGATTGGTCAATTTCCCACTCGAAGCCGTGTGGCTGCATTTTGACCTGCAGGTCAAAATGCAGCCGCGCATGACTTCGAGTGGGAAATTGACCAATAGAAGCGGGGCAAAGGGAGGCGCGACAGCAGGTGCAGCTCTTGTGTGAAATCGACCTTAGTTTAAGGCAGGGCTCCCCAGTGGAACCCACTGACACCTTTCCTCATGCTGGCCAAGTGTTTTTTGGAAAGTGGGTGAGGTCACGTGGGGCTTTTGCCCAGCAGGGCTTCTGATTGACCACTGGAGATCTGACTGTCAAAACTGAAGATCAGCTGTACGTGTGCAAGAAAATATTTTTAAGCAATATGTTTGTTTTAAAAGGCATCTGGTTAAGCAGATCTTCTGCCTGAAATGCTGAAGTATTACTATCAGAATTATGTATAACCTCACTTCCTGTCATTTTGTGGTTGGCTCTGCCTCCTTCAGCAGCCATTTTGTGGTTGCACCCTCCACCCCATTTCAGAATTCCAAAGGTGCCCGCAGGCTCAAAAAGATTTGTGGATCCCTGGGTTAGGGGTTTTTTTTGGTTTTTGTTTTTGCTTTTTTGTAAAGGGGGGGGTTGTTTTTGAGGCCACTGAATATCATCAGTGCAGAGTGTTTCCTGCCTTGTGTGCTGTGATGCTCAGGAGAAAGGTGGGCATATAAATATTTTAAGTAAATGAAGTCATGACAGCTGGTTCTTTGCTGACACTGAAAGGGAATAACAAATCCTTTTTTCCTGGGTAGCATTTGCCTCAAATGTGCAATGGTGCATGCATTACTCAGGACTGTGGTTCACTCCTAAAATGGCAACATGGGTCCTCATGTGACTGTGAACTTTGTGCACCTTTAATTTTACTCCAGAAAGCAAAGAAAGGGGTGAATCTTCGCAACCCCTTGTTATATTTGCATATTGTGATGTATTGTACCCCAAGGATTACAGTAAATACAGGAATACAAAATGGTGTGGATTTCATTGCTAAGAACACTTATCTCTGGCTTGCACATTCAGAATATATAGGGCTCTTCCATTCTGTATTCGTTGTTAAGTGTCTTTAAATGAAAGGAGAGCGGGAAGAAGCCAGTTACTTGAGGTCTCTTGTGTTGGCAAATTCAGTGATTTGTTTTTAGAGGCATATACCTGTGCCAGTCAATTTAGGCCTACAGTTCCAGGTCATTCAATTAAGTCCCACTCATTTTTGAAGTCATCTGATTAAATAAATTTCCATAGCCATTAGTATAACATCATCATTTATTTTTTTCCCTCTTCCTTAAAGGGACCGGCTCTTTTTAGAAAGAACAACCAAATACCCATATACTTTTTTCTCCATCCTTTTTTGGGGGGTTGGGCAATGCATTTGAAACCTTTTCAGAATTGGTATGGTGCGTTTTCTGAACTGGTTCTGCATAATAAAAGTCAGAAGAGTTGTGGAAGTTAATTCTTTGTTACAGCAGTGGAACTGTAGGGGTCTTGTAACATTCCCTATCCCTCCCCCCTTCCCTCCCGAATGACCCGTAGAGTAGGGAATTCAATTGTTAATTGTCTGATCCCTATAGAGCAATAGTTTCAGTGGAGTCATAGCGTGAACAGAATGCAACCTCTTTCTCCCCCAGGCACCTTGGGTCGGCAAGAAACAGAGGCACTTAGCCGGCCAGGGCACAATGGAGGCCAGTGTTGGGGTCATCTCTAAATAAGTGGCAATATTGTCTGCCCTGCTGGCTGCCAAAGCACGTTCCTTAAGGAGAGAAATAACTTACATTTCTGGTGTAAATAACATGGACGAGTAAGAAAGGCAACTCTTGTTTCTTGTCTCAACAAAATCCCGCGTGCATGCACCCTTCCTATCCCAAACATTTTTTATCCGAGCCGTTGTGACATTCGAGGCTGTTTGTGTGCGTCATTGTGTGGCTCTTAGGATGCTAGACTTCAGGTGTCACATCAGCGAGACAGCTCTGCTAATTGCCACTCTGATGGAAAATAAAATGGGGACAGTAATAATTAATAATTAATACTTTTGCAAGCCTGTAGCAATTTTCTGCATGAGGGATTTGAGTGCTTTAAAAACAATTATGAATTATGCCTCTCTGTCTGGCTACTGTTAGTGAGGCAGCTGACAATGTAGTATATTGATGTCCCATTTTTGTTTGGTTTTTTTAACTTTGAGGGGATCCCCCTTGTCTTTTGTTGCAGGTTCGGAAGATTGTTCTCGAAACTTCACCAGCTCGAACGGTACCATCGAATCCCCGGGATTTCCCGATAAGTATCCTCATAATTTGGACTGCACTTTCACCATCATGGCTAAGCCAAAGATGGAGATCATCCTTCAATTTCTAACCTTCGACCTCGAAAATGACCCTTTGCAAGTCGGGGAGGGAGACTGCAAGTATGATTGGCTGGACATCTGGGACGGTATCCCTCAAGGTAAGGATGAAAGCGGTATATCTTTTCTTTTTTTAAAAAAATCTTGAACATGGTCCACATAATAATGTTGATGAGGGCCAATCAAATGACATATAAGAGTATGTGCAAACTTTTGAGTTCTCTGAAACTCTTCTTCAGGTTGGACGTTACCTAAATAAATAAATAAAGTGTGTTTAACAAGACAAAGGAAAGTTCCTCAGAACATGATGGAGAGTCCTGGGCAGGCTACTTCAAAGGGTACTGGCTTCTCTCAGAGCTCTCTCAGTCCCAGGGCTATTTTTGGGCAGGAACGCACAGGAACGGAGTTCCGGCTGGCTCCCGAGTTGGCCACGCCCAGCAGGAACTCATTAGCATAATAGGCCACACCCAACAGCAGGAACTCATTAGGATTGGCTACATTAGGGGTGTGTGGCCTAACATGCAAAGGAGTTCCTGCTACAAAAATGCCCTGGGTTTTGACAACAAACAAGGTAAACAGAATAAGAAGCAAAAGGTGGGTGTGGCTGGATAACCACACTTCTGGTAACATGGGGGTGCGGCCTAATGTGCTAATGAGCTGTGCTGTCAGGGGTGTGGCCCAATATGCTAATGAGTGTCTGCTGTTGGGTGTGGCCTATTATGCTAATGAGTTCCTGCTGGGCTTTTTCTACAAAAAGAGCCCTGCTCAGCCCCACCTACCTCACAGGGTGTCTGTTGTGGGAAGGGGAAGGAAAAGGAGTTTGTAAGCCCCTCTGAGATTATAAACCAGATCATGGACGTGAAAATCGGAACCTTTTGAGTCGCTGGACTGTTCTGATCGTTCCTAGATTTCTTAAATTTAAATGTATTTGATACAGGGAGACCTAGCAGATGGTTTTATACATCTTATTGACCCCAGTTTTTTGAAGAAGCAGCTGGGAAGCATTATCAGTCCATCAGTAAGGCAACCCTAATTCCTTATGGCCCCTTATGCCAATGAGAGGAGAAATGTGTTAGAAACAGGAATGGCCCTGGAATTGTCAGTGGCGGTTGCCTGCTGCGTGCTGCAGCGGATAAGAACAACCTGCTGGGGACCAGACAGGGAAGCTTTACAAAAGTTGGCTCTCTAGTCCTTTGCAGCCGGTGGGTGGACAGGCTGGTCAAATTCTTTGTAGTCTGGCAAGATTTGGTGGACGTATTTTTAAGGCTGCTCACCGGCATCTTCAAGCAGCGGCTGGATGAACACTTGCCAGGGATGCTTTAGGTTGTTTCAGGGGGTTTGACTAGATGGCCTCTGTGGCCCCTTCCAACCAGTGTTCCCTCTAAGCTGAGTCAGTGTGAGCCAGCTCACAGTTTTTTTAGCCTCCGGCTCGCACATTTTTGTCTTCGCTCAGGAAGGGATGGCTCCAGAGCAAACTAATTTCTGCAGTGGCCAAATCGCTCGCTCACAGCTTTAACACCAGTAGCTCACAAAGTAGAATTTTTTGCTCACAAGAGTTCCACAGCTTAGAGGGAGCATGGCTTCCAACTCAATGATACTAAGCATAAATGTTTGTTTAGACAGATGTGCATTACCATACTTGCCAAAAATAGCTCTTAAAAATAAGTGATAGTTTCAGTAAACATGGTGTCTAGTCTTCCTTTCTCCCATCATGTTTTACCTGGTTAGGTATATGATTTGCTTTTTCCTTTCAATGGGCGTTGAGGATTAGTCTGTCAAAATGAACCATAAAGGAGTGTCTTCCTGTTGTTTCTGTTGCAGTTGGCCCCTTAATTGGCAGGTACTGTGGCACCAAAACCCCGTCAGAGATCCGCTCAACGACCGGCATCCTGTCGCTCACATTCCACACGGATTTGGCAGTGGCTAAAGGTGGCTTTTCGGCTCGCTATTACTTGGTTCAGCAGGAGGTGCCAGAAAGTAAGTTGGCAGGTTGTGCGGTCTGCATTTCCAAATCCACATTTCCAAGTCTACATATAAACTAAGCTTGTTAGTCCTGTTTGGTCCTTGAATCTGTTAAACATCTTCATTATATTGTATGCTAATTTGCTGCTCACTCTCTCCCTATATGCATGGACTGGTAACTTCCATTTCATTGTATCTGAAGAAGTATGCGTGCACACGAAAGCTTATACCGTGAATAAAACTTGGTTGGTCTTAAAGGTGCCACTGGACTAAAACTTTGTTCTGCTGCTTCAGACCAGCACGGCTGCCCACGTGTATCATTCTTCGGTGGAGACATTGAATGTATCAGAGAGACGTGTTCGAGATACTTTTCTCCCTGAATACCCCAGTCTCTTAATGCAAGTACACAAATCAAGAAGACGCAACCGAGTATTTTTGAGGGCACTGCAGAAATGTAGAAAATTAAAAGTTTGAAATCTTATAGCGTGTTCAGCATGTTTTTTCAGCGTTCAAGTTCCAGGATCATAGAACAGAAATTAGTTTGAGGGGTATAGTCTATGGGTGGGCACTTAAATCTATGTTAAGAATATAGGAAGAGCCCTCCTGGATCAGACCAGTGGTCTGTCCAACCCAACCTGTTTCACACAGTGGCCAATCAGTGCCCCAGGTCTTCCCCTAACCATAGAATCATAGAGTTGGAAGGGACTTCCTGGGTCATCTAGTCCAACCACCTGCACAATGCAGGATATTCACAAATACCTCCCTCTCACACACACCCAGTGACCCCTGCTCCATGCCTAGAAGATGGCAAAAAAACCTCCAGGACCCCTGGCCAAACTGGCCTGGAGAAAAATTGCTTCCTGGCCCCAACATGGTGATCGGCATTTCCCTGGGCGTGTAAGAAAGGGACACAAGAACTAAGCACTGAGGCAACCCTCCCTGCCCTCCCTCTCATGATCTGCCTATGTTCACAGAATCAGCATTGCTGTCAGGTGGCTATCTAGCCTTCTGATGTTGAGCATTTACAAACTTGAAGAGTTGGAATATCACCACCATATCGTTCCTCTTTGGGATGGAAGTATATTAATATCTTCCTTTTATTTGTGATGTTTCACAAGCATAGTAAACAAAGTCAGGATGGAGCTTCCTGTCGTCCTGGAGTAGGCCTTCTGCAGTCACTCTTACAAGATGTGGGAATGGCCACTAGCCCAGATAGCTTTAAAAAAGGAATTAGCTAGGACAGTTAGATAACCCTCCAAACAGTGAAGCAGTATACTAATGAGTATGCACAGACAGTGTGAAAGTTAGTTATGCACACTACCTATATTTGCAAAATCAAGTTTTTCAGCAAGATTCTTTGATTTTAGTGCCAATTTCCTAGCCCCTTGCTAGAGTCACTATAATTCTGTTGTGACTTGACAGCACTTACGTATGTACGTTCCTGGTTCTTTGCAGGTCACCTGCGAGAGATTTCTGCAGCTTTAGAATCATCACCAATTTAGGGGTTTCATTGTGAGCTGTTTCAAACGTCATTTCTGGACATCAGCTTTTTATTGGGAGTCTTCAAAGAGAGAAATCTGCGTTCATTTCTGCAGCCACAAAGGCTTCTTTTAATAGGATGCCGGGAGTCAGTTAGTTGCAGTGGTTTTGGTCGGGAGTGGAATTCATACAGGGAGTGGTCCTGCAGAGAGATCTCTTTGCATTTTTGCTCTTTCTGCTTTCCCCAGACTTCCAGTGCAACATTCCCTTAGGGATGGAGTCTGGCCGAATCTCCAGCGAACAGATCACCGCCTCCAGTACTTACTCTGACGGCAGGTGGACCCCGCAGCAGAGCCGGCTGAATAGCGATGACAACGGGTGGACCCCCAATATCGATAACAACAAGGAGTACTTACAGGTATGATCTGCTCCAGTGGCCAGAAAGGAAGGGACGGTAACTCTCAGTTGACTAAGCAAGGAGACCGACATAATTTAGGAAGGGTGGGAAGCCATCCTATCAGGCTTAGCAACAGTTGCGTTGCCAGACAGCTGGCGCGATCTGATGTTTAAGTCTGTTTTGTCGAAAACATGGCCCGCTAGAGCCCCCAGCTAGCATTTTGTTCTGTGAAAAGATTGGCTTGGCATGGGCAGGCGTGCTGCGCATCCATGGAAGCAGTCTTGGCAGAGCGATGGTAGGGGAGAGAATGGCTTCTTTGTTTACCTTGGCAGGGGACCACCACCACTACCCTCCAGACCTTCGGGTTCCCCTCCCTCCCTCTCTCCCCCCCCTTCTCGAACCAAACAGATTATCATGCTGTTAAATTGACCCCAGAATACGAGTGCTTTGCTGTTCTTGTGGCCTGCTGGGAGCCGGCAGGGGGACCCTTGAACTGCTGTTTGGCAGAGGGAGAGCCTGACTCTGCCTCCTCCGTGAGCGGCCGAAGGCAGCACCGGCCAGACCATTAACATTCCAACAGAAGTCTCTGCTTGACCTCGGTGCCCCCATCCCCCAGACCCTGATGGGCTTTCCAGAGGGCGAAGAGGGAGAGAAGCGCTACTACTTACAAGCCCCGCAGTTGACTCTGCGGTGATCGAAGTGAACCGGACTTTCTTGCATGCGCTGGGCAGAGTACAGCTAGAATAATATTTATTCTGCTGGGGGAATTGTAACACGTACCAGCAGCTGGGAGCTCCGGCGGGAGTGCTAGAAGGAAAAAAGGCTTTAGCAGGGCCTGCTCAGAGCCAATTTGTGGTGGCCAAAGAGACGTGGGCTGAGTGGAGCTCTGTGGGGTGGCAAGTGCTAAAGGGCATTCGGCCCTGGAAGTACTAAAAGGTCATCGGCTGCAGCAGATGTCCATTTCTTCATGGGAGAGTTAAAGGCCATGACCTTTTATAATCTACATTACTAAGAGATCTCTGGAAAGCATGAACTGGACTTCATGACTTCATTGTGCTTACCAAATAAGGCATGCGTACAACCCCCCCAAACATATGTTGGCTTCGGTACCACTGCAAGCAGCACAGAATCCCCTTTTTGGTCAATACTCCATTGTTTGATTGTGCATATTGGGCTATTTGACTTCACTGTTGGGGGTAGAGTTTTGAAGTCCTTTAAGAGAAGAAGAGGAGGAGATTGGATTTATACCCCCACCCTTCACTCAGAGTCTCAGAGCGGCTTACGATCTCCTTTCCCTTCCCCTCCCCACAGCAGACATCCGGTGAAGTAGGTGGGGCTGAGAGAGCTCTTTCGAGGACTGCTCCTGAGAGAACAGCTCTGAGAGGACTTGCGACTGACCCAAGGTCACACCAACAGCTGCATGTGGAGGAGTGGGGAATCAAACCCAGTTCTCCTAGATTAGAGTCCGCTCTCCTAACCACTACATCAATCTGACTACACCGAATCACTTAATCGCTACATCAAACACACTACACCAAACTGGTTATTCAACTTAGGGTTTCTCTCTCTGTCTCTCTGTCTCTCTCTCTGTCTCTCTCTCTCTCTCTCTCTCGTATAGTTGTTTGCAAGGGAGGCTGGGCCGAAACCACATTTCCCCCCACTTGCCTTACCATAATACACTGCTAATTCTGTTGGCGTTTACTCACAGTCAACTTAGTGAAACGTCAGGGGTTCAACTCTATATGACTAATGATGCACCAGTAAAGGGATACACGGCCTTGTTTATGCTCCAGTTACTTCCATGCCGGTGCATAATATGTATTATTATTATTGTTATTGTTGTTGTTGTTGTTTGCAAGGGAGGCTGGGCCTCAAGTCGTGTCGAGCATTTTGCAAGAAAAGCCTCGTGGAGATCTTATCCCAGAGGGGTTTACAGCACGGTCCAGTGAGGCAAAGCGAGGGAGGGAAATGAGTAATCCCAAAGCACGCTGCCCTCCCTCAGTTTACGAAAACTGTAACAAAACCAGGCAGCTTCGAAAACATTTCCTTCTATGGCTCACACTGCAGCCACATCCAGGAATGTTAACTCGGCTGGTCTGGAAATTGATCCTATTAAGTTCTTATACTGGAACGGAGCTGAGACGGAACAGGCAACTCTGAGCGTGGCCAGTGGCAAAAGCTACAGCTGTGACACGCCGATCTGCCGCAAATGAAACACTGTTGTGCTAATTCATACCAGCTGAGCACCCCAATCCTCAGCTCTGCCTTCAGACAGCCCCTTTCTGGAGCAACTCAATGAACCAGTCCCAGAGAATGCCTTTAGCATAGCACACAATGGTTTTGCTATTATGCGCCACAGTGAGGATCGGAGACCCACCACGGGTCAGCCGGAGGGAAAGTAGAGCGATGCAGTTGTCGCAAGCTCTGCTCTGGTTGGCTTCCTGGTGCTCAGCATCTTTGGTCTGCACCCTGGTTGGGTTTGGAAGATGCTTTGAGCAAAAACGTCTAGGAAAGTACACTCAGTGTATAAAGTAAAGGGGATAACCTTCTTTTAAAAAACCCCTGTAATTCCACTTCCCATTCCCTGGTGTTTTTTTTGCTCCCCTCCCAGGTGGATCTTCGCTTCCTGACTGTGCTGACAGCCATCGCCACCCAGGGCGCCATCTCTCGAGAGACACAAAATGGCTACTACGTGCGGTCGTACAAGCTGGAGGTCAGCACGAACGGGGAGGATTGGATGATGTATCGGCATGGCAAGAACCATAAAGTAAGTGCGGGTTTCTCCCCGCCTCTCCTCCTCCCTCCCCCACCCATGCCAAATTCCAGCCTCCAAAAGATTGGAGTGGTGATGGAATGGAAGGCTTTAAATCAACTGGAGCCCCATCATAAAGCAGATTTGGGGAGCTTTCTTTGGTGGTTGTCGATGCGGTTTGCTGCCAAGAGGCAAAACTCAAAGACCGATTTCCCACAAGCAGCTGAGCCGCCCTCGCTCTTCCCTTTCCCCAGTCTGTATGTGTCAATTTCCCACTATTTGCTGCGTGGCTGCATTTTGATCCGCAGCTTCGCCCGATTTCGCCCGCGTTTTCTCGATCCTGCTTTTTGAGGATCCAGAAGATGCGGACGAAATCGGGTAAAGCCACGGGTCAAAATGCGGCCACGCAGCAAGTAGTGGGAAATTGATGCATACAATCGGGGGAAAGGGGAGGGTGGCGCAGCTGCTTGTGGGAAATCGGTCTTTGAGTTTTGCCTCTTGGCGGCAAACCGCGTCAACAACCACCAGAGAAAGCTCCCCAAATCTGCTTTATGATGGGTTAGTGGGAACTTGATGCATACAATCGGGGGAAAGGGGAGGGTGGCGCAGCTGCTTGTGGGAAATTGGTCAACGTTTTTTCTCCCCAAAAGAACAAACTTAGAGTCCAGTGTGGCACCTTTAAGACCAACAAAGTTTTATTCAAGGTATGAGCTTTCGTGTGCAAGGCACACTTGAAATATTTGCCGTGCACACGAAAGCTCATACCTTGGTCTTAAGGCTGTTACTGGACTCTAACACGGCTGACCACCTGGATCTATTTTCTCCCCGAGTCATCTTTCTTTTGAGAGATGAGGAAGCCAGTGTTCCTGGTAAAACCCAGCCTCTGTTGTGCCTTCCTCTCAGCGGAGTGTCTGCGATATGTTCCTCGACTGCAAATGAAGGAGAAAATGCTTTTGCAGCCCTATGGGGCGTGTGTGTTTGCCCCCCCCCACCCCATACAAGATTCATTGAGCATTTATAGCCTGAGCCCCATCCCCATGCTGGGTTAACAATCACAAAACCACACGAAGCTGCAGTTCAGGAGTTATTGAGGCTCGGAAAATGAAAGGGCACAAATCCTGAGCGGAGATCACAACGTCCTAGAGAATAAAGCCCGGCGATAAATAACGAGGCGCAATTTGGTTTGTCACGGATGGGGGGGGACCCGTAGCCGCAGTGGCGGTTGGCGGTGATGCATCGAGCGCTCCGTGCCTGCGTCTTCTTTGTCTATAAATACAGCTGTGTTGACCCTTGCCGACCCCTGAACCTCAAAATACGTAGTGTGTGCTCAGCAAAGGGGGGGGGAGGGGGGCACTTGTTCCGTGCTCCGGGCAGGTGTGCGAGAGACCGCACTTGGCCGTATGGAGTGCAGCTGCGTATAATAAAGTTGTAACCACTCTTGGGAAAGGGAGGCAGCTGTCAGTCAACGCCACTTTTCTTGGGAAGGCCCTTCTGAATTGACCCCATGTGCCCTGCCTGCAGAACACTGTGGAAAAAGGAATTCTCAAACTGCCTCACGTCCAGGCGGGTGGGGAGGAGGAGGAGAACGTGCGGGAGCGAACACGGAATCTCTAAGGCAGCAGCTGTCGGCCAGGCGGGGTGATGTCTTCATCTCTCTTGCTACACCTCCCCGAAGAAGACTTTGACAGTCATACAAGAGGCTCAGCTTCCCCTTTCATTCCACTCAGTCCTTGAAATCTTCAGGGAGAGAGGAGTGGCGAATAGTCCCGTCGCAACCAAGCATTTTCAGGCTGCCCTCTCACCCCAGTTAGGGTTGACAGCCGGGGGGGGTGGGGGGCTCATGGAATTACAACTGATCTCCAGACCACAGCGATCAGTTCCCCTTGGAGGAAATAGCAACTTCAGAGGGTGGAATTTATGGCATTCACGCCCACTGAGGTCCCTCCTCATTCCAGAAGAAGGAGAAGGAGAAGGAGAAGAAGAAGAAGAAGAAGAAGAAGAAGAAGAAGAAGAAGAAGAAGAAGAAGAAGAAGAAGAAGAGGAGGAGGAGGAGGAGGAGGAGGAGGAGGAGGAGATTGGATTTATACCCCGCCCTTCACTACCCGAAGGAGTCTCAAAGCGGCTTACAGCCTCTTTTCCCTTCCCCTCCCCACAACAGACACCCTGTGAGGCAGCTGGGGCTGAGAGAGCTCTCCCGAGGACTTCCCTTGAGAGAACAGCCCTGAAAGAACTTGTGACTGACCCAAGGTCACGCCAGCAGCTGCCTGTGGAGGAGTGGGGAATCAAAGCCGGTTCTTCCAGATTAGAGTCCGCGCTCCCAACCACTACACAAAACTGGCTCTCAAGCCTGCCTTCCCTGTGCTCTACTCCCAAATCTCCATCAGTGTCTTAATCTAGACTTGGAAATCTTACACCCAGTTTGTACCTAGAGGTGGGACTTGGGAGCATGATTGGGAAGCGTTCTGTTCACCGTTGCGGGGGGAGGAGTTGAACACATGAAGCTGACTTACACTGAGTCAGACCTTCAGTCCATCAAAGGTCAGTCTGGTCTTCTCAGACCTGCAGCAGCTCTCCAGGGTCTCAGGCAGAGCTCTTTCACATCACTGACTGCCAGGTCCCTTTAAACTGGAGATGCCGGGGATTGAACCTGGGACCTTTTGCGTGCCAAGCAGATGCTCTGCCACTGAGCTATGGCCACCCTCCGCCTATATAATTGTATATTGTTTCTCTTTGGCCCCAACCCTGGGAGTAAGAGGTTAAAATATCAAAAGCTCTCTTCCCGCCCCTGGGCTTTCGGACAAATGGCAGCACAGACAAGGAAGAGGAAACAGGGCATTTCTCAAGATGAGAGATTGGTCTTCTTAAAGAGGTCCAGCCAGCATCTGTCTGTCTGTCACATTTTTATCCCGCCCTCCCATCAAAATGTTCATTGTTCTCTGTTCCCTTGTTTTAAAGGGGAAGTTTGTCCCTGGGGTTCCAGTCCATTTTGGGTATGCATTTTCAGTTTTGTTTTGTTTTCCACATCAGATTGAGGTAGACTTGGTCTTCCTCACTCTCTTCTGGTGCCCATCTTTGATCGCGGAGAGAACCACCACCTGTTGACCCCCACCTGTCTCTGTTTTGTGTTAGTTACACATAGGAGGCCCAAGTATTTCTCAACCTAGACCTCCAAAGATTAAAAAAAGAAACTCCTCAGCAGTATTCTTGTTGTTGTTGTTGAACCGGAGCCAAGTTTCAGTTTCCAGCAGAGGGAGATGATTCATGTGAGATTATATCTGCAGTGCTCATGGATCTGGGGAATAGTTAAAATCGTGCTCAGGAAGAAAAGGGCCATAAATTACAAGGGGTTTGTCACTTGTAGGAAATTTGCCATTCGCAGCAAACCGAGAAGTGAGGTGGATCTTTGATAAGACTTTTCTTGTCACCTCTGGCTATCTCCTTGCTATCTTCTTCATACCCATTTGACAAGGTAAGTCAACGAGCCACTATCCTGGGTAAGAGTAGCCTGCAATAGCAAAAGAGTCAATTCTTTTATAACACTGATCTATCACAGTTGCACGGCTTCATTTGTTATTGGGAGAGATGATCCACAACAATAATTCCCTCCGCGTTTATTTTATTTTTCATTCATGCCCCGCCCATCTCCCCAACGGGGATGCAAAGTGGACTATTTATTCCCCCTCGAGATTTTCCCCTTCAAACAAAATCTTCTCCTCTTTTATGTGAACCTATGGGCAAAGCTAGACATTCGACCTCAGAGATGGGTATGTCATGTTTTCCTCTGACGTGCTGAAGGAAGGGTGAGGAGGTGGGTAAAGCAGGGGATGTGAGCGGAATAACAATCCTTTCCCTCATCTGTAGGGACCTGGATGGCCCGATCTCATCAGATCTTGGAAGCTAAGCAGGGTCGGCCCTGGTTAGTATTTGGATGGGAGACCGCCAAGGATGTCCAGGGTTGCTATTAATTATTTATTTATTTATTAGATTTGTCTTTTAGGCAGCCCTCTCCCCGAAAAACAGGGCTCGGGGTGGCATACAACAGTGATAAAATTACAATCTTACAAAAAAATTTCAAAATTAAAATAATACATAAAATACAATTTACAGCAGGCTAAGCCTCCACTTGCAGCTGCTGGATGACCTTGGGCAAGCCACAGTTCTCTCAGAGCTGTTCTCCCAAGAACAGTCCTCAGTCAGAGCTCTCTCAGCCCCACCTACCTCACGGGGTGGCTGTTGTGGGGAAGGGAAAGGAGATTGTAAGCCGCTCTGAGACTCCGAGTGGAGGGCGGGGTATAAATCCAATCTCTTCCTCTCTTCTTCTTCTTCTTTTTTGTGTTTGTCTTCTTCATCGTCTTTGTCTTCGTCTTCTTCAAGTTGGCTGCAACTTGACAGCACTTCCCACCGCCATCTTTATTATTACTCTTAGCCCATTCAGGTTGGCAAGGTGACACAGATGTATAAAAGAGAGTGAAAACAAACCAATAAAAAGGCTAAAAAATATCGACCTGAAAGCACAGCAGTTTAAAAAACCCCTCTTTAAAACCCTCGGTTCAAAGTCTGGGTGAAAAAGAGCATCTGGGTGAAAAAGAGTTGCCTAAGGAAAACCTGGTTGGAGCCAGGATGAGTCAGCCAGCAAAAGTGCGGTTGAGAAGAAGACACAGAGACAGACTTAAGCATCTACAAAAGAGCAAACTCATTTGTTTCCCCTTCGCAGTTGGGAGTCAGATGGTTGAGCAGTCGCAGGAAAAGAACATAGGAAGAGCCAAGCTGGATCAGACCAATGGTCAACTTAATCCAGTATCTGGTTCCCCACAGTGTCTGACCCAGCCGCCTCAGGAGGCCTACAGCAAGGGCACAGAAGCCCCTTGCACATTTCAAACGTGCCTCCAAACTAGCCTCCATGAATTTGTCTAACTCCCTTTTAAAGTCATCTATGCTAGTTCCAGCTCCTGCCAACCTAGCAGTTCGAAAGCAAGAAATTGCAGGTAGATAAATAGGTACCACTTCGGTGGGAAGGCAACAGCATTCTGTGCGCCTTGGTGTTTAGTCATGCCGGCCAGATGACCATGGAAACGTCTTCAGACAGCGCTGGCTCTTCGGCTTGGACACGGAGATGAGCACCGCAACCCTAGAGTCGGACTCGACTGGCTTTCAAGCAAGGGAACCTTTACCTTTTATGCTCGTGGTCATCCCATGGCATGGCGTTCCACAAGAAGTTCATTTTGCACTGAGTAAAGAAGTTATTTCCTTTGTCTGTTCCAAAGCCACTGCCCATCGATTTCTTTGGGTCACGCTGAGTGGTATCGTTCTGGGAGAGGGTGGAAAAGTTCTCTGTCTCCACTGTCTCCACTCCATGCGTAAGGCCGGATGACTAGTTAGTTCTCACAACTAACACCGTGGCTGCCTTCTGAAATGGGAAGGTGTCCGTCGTTAGAATTGTTAGTGTGGGCTTAAAAGTAGGAGTCCATGTATCCTGGCCTTTCCTTGTGATTCAAGGCAAATTACAATACTGAAATTTTTGAAGTACGGATTTATTATTTACGAAGTATTTACTCCCCTGACTTGGATAGCCCAGGCTAGTCCAGTCTCATCAGCTCTCAGAAGCTAAGCAGGGTTGGCCTGGTTAGTATGTGGATGGGAGACCACCAAGGAAGCCCAGGGTTGCTGTGTAGAGGCAGGCAGTGGCAAACCACCTCTGAACGGCTCTTTCCTTGAAAACCCTCCAGGGTCGCCAGAAGTCAGCCGCGACTTGGCAGCAAAAAATTAAATAAATTACTGAATACTGACACCGATTCAGTTCAAGGTGCTGGTGCTAACCTTTAAAGCCCTACATGGTCAGGGGCCTGCCTACTTGAGGGGCCGCCTCTCCCCATATGTGCCCCAGAGAGCACTGCGGTCAGGGTCGCAACATCGCCTGACCCTCCCTGGTCCGAAAGAAGCCAGGCTGAATGTCACCAGAGCCAGGGCTTTCTCAGTGGCGGCCCCAACCTGGTGGAATGAGCTCCCGGAGGACATCAGGGCCCTGCGGGACCTTTTACAGTTCCGCAGGGCCTGTAAAATGGAGCTCTTCCACCAGGCTTTCGATTAGGGGCTGCCCTGGAACATCATCTCGTCTGAAATTTTAGAACACCCTCGGGCCTGAGATTTGGATTACCGCCATTTCTGTTGGGTTAATTGCAAGCAACTGGTGTTGTTTTAACTGGTATGGTATTTATTAATTGTTTTAACTTGGTTGTTTATGCCATTTTAACGTTGTTAGCCGCCTTGAGCCAGATGGCTGGAAAGGCAGGATATAAATATAATTATAAATATAAACAATGAATAAATAAACCCAAACCAGATTAAAGAGCCACTTGTGAAAATGGCCTCAGTTTCTTGAGGGAAGCCAGCTCTGCTTCTTCTCCTCTTTTCAAGGACTCATTTTCTTAGGGAAGCTCCCAAATGTCCACATTTTAAGGTGCAGATTCCATGCTTGGGGGGGGGGGAGTTGTGTGTGGTACGTCAGTGCGGCACTCCGCATGGTTCAAACTGAAACGGTTGAGTCAGTGATGCCAAATAGATTTGTCAATTCTGCCGCAGTTTGAGTTGGTGCCATGGAGTGCGGGGCGGGGGGAGAGGAAAAGATGGAGGAGGACTCTGTCAAATCCCACTTATGCACGTAGACGGAGATAGATATATGCATGCAAGTGTGTGTCGGACCGCTGAAGCCTGCAGCAAGTCCCTTTTGTGCTGAATCTGGAAGGTGGGCTCACAGCCAAATTTAACTGGTGCTACCGACAGGTCAGCTAGCATCTACATCTTCATAAAAGAAATTGAGAGAGAGAGAGAGAGGGAGAGAGCGCCAGAGAGACAGGAAGAGCTGCATGAAGGAGTGCTGGAGAAGAAAGATAATATTTTCTTCAGAAAGTAGAAAGCGGCCTCCTCCCCCCTTTTCAGTTGTCGCTGGTTCTGAAAGAGAGGGAAAGAAGAAGGGACGTTTCTGTAGGACGCTGATGGAGAGTCGACTTCCAGTTCCTTGGCTTCTCTCAGTGTCGATACCGTGCACCAAAGGCGAGGGAATAGGGATAAGTGGAATAAAGAGGAGGAAGAAGCAAGATGAATGGGAGGTTATAGCAGTGGGGGACCAGGGCTATGTTTGTTTTTCATGCATATGAGGAGGATTGTGTTTAGGGAGAAGGGAGGTGGATAGTGGAGGTGTCTGGAAAGGTATTTGCGTATCTGACCAGAAACTACTGAATTCTCCCAACCTGGCTACCACCAAATGATTTCTTTATTCAGCAGGTGGAGAAGGGTGCCTTTTGCACATACGGAGTGCAGTTGTGTGTCTTCCCTTCCCTGCAAAGGTTAATTTTAAGCATACTTATTGTGTAAACATTGGTGGAATAAGCAAGGGGCTTGCATACACACGGCAGCATCCTTTTTCACACAGCGGCCAACTAATTGCCCTCCAGGGCCAGCAACAGGGCATAGAGGCCGAGGCCTGCTTTTCGTGCTGCCTCCCAGCACTGTTTTTCGGAGGTTTTGCTGCCTCTGAATGGGTCAGTTCCGTTTAGTTACCATGGCTAGTAGTAGGGTTCCCAGACCCCTGGTCTGGGCAGGGGATCCCCAAATTTTGGGGGCTTCTGCGGGAAGCCCCACCACAAATACCGTGTTTCCCTGAAAATAAGACACTGTCTTATATTTATTTTTTCTCAAGAAGACACACTAGGGCTTATACTACAAATGCATAGAAATCCTGCTAGGGCTTATTTTTGGGGTAGGTCTTATTTTCGGGGAAACAGGGTAGTGATGTTGCATGGTGACGTCCCTGATGCAGTGACGTCACACGGAAGTGACATCATCGCATCAGCAATGTAACATGGTGACACTCTGCTTTTGAGGCAAAACTCTATGGTTTGAGCCCAATTTTAACCATAGACTTTGCCCAAAAAGCAGACCATCGCCGTGAGGTGTTGCTGAGGTGATGATGTCACTTTTGCATGATGCTGGGCTTGGCTGGGAGGGCGGGGTAGAAATATAATAAATAAATAAATGTCATCGTGTCGGAGATGACGACGATCGATTCCGGACCACCCCCCAAATCCCCCCGCCGGCACAACGGTCACGCCTGGCAACCCTAGCTAGTAGCCCCTGATAAGATCTCTCCCCCATGCATCTGTCTGACCCCTTTTAAAGGCTGTCTGTCCCTGTGGCCATCAGGATAGTTCACATTTTAGTCACTCGTCGTGTAAAGACGTATTTCCTGTTGTTTGTCTTGAACTTGTTTCCTAACAACTTTATGGAATGCCCCAAGTTATGGGCAAGGGAGAGGAAGCTCTCCCTGCTCACTTCCGCCACCCCAGGCATAATTTCATAGACTTCTATCATGTCTCCCCTGAGCCTCCTTGATGAAGGGGAAATAACTGCTCCCTCTTCAGATAGCACCACTGCCCTCAAGTCCCCGCTAGTCCTACACTCTGCCCTGTCAATTCAGGCGGGATTAGCTGTAGAGCCAGTTTGGTATAGCGGTTAGGAGCGCGGACTCTAATCTGGGAGAACCGGGTATGATTCCCCACTCCTCCACATGCAGTTGCTGGTGTGACCTTGGGTCAGTCACAAGTTCTTTCAGTGCTGTTCTCTCAAGGACAGTTCTCCGGAGAGTTCTCTCAGCCCCACCTACCTCACAGGGTGTTTGTTGTGGGGAGGGGAAGGGAAAGGAGATTGTAAACCGCTCTGAGACTCTGAGACTCCAAGTGAAGGGTGGGGTAGAAATCCAATTTCTCCTCCTCCTCCTCTCCATGCTTGACTCTCAGCAACATCTGACCAAACCATAGTGATGAGTGACAGATGCCAATCATCCTCCAGGCCCTGATGAGCCAGGAGGTGAAGGACCAAACCTGTGGTTTTTCTGAAGTCATTGACTCCCAAGGTAGATAACAAGGATGTGTGGGCGCAGACCAGACCAAAGGCAATAATGGCGGCAGGACAGAAGTTTGGAGTCCTTCACTCCTCTCTCGCCATGCCATTCACAGCAGGCCACGTCACCAACCCCAAGTTGGGGCCCCGTGCTGGAACTAAGTACCCTCCTTATAGCCCGGAATTACAAACACGTGTCTGCAAATGAAGGCCTAAGCTGGGGTCTCCACCCATCTCACAGCAGAAGCAGGTGCTCCAGAATGCTACCGACCCACCCACTGTCTGAATCCCCTGCGGCACAAAATTCCAGGCCTGTTGCTGTAGATGCAGCCGCAGCACAGAAGGAACGCATTTTGAACTTGTGAGTAGGCGGGGGGCGTCCCTGAACGAGGCAGCTTTCATAGTTGCCGTGTCAGCAGAGTATTATTTTCATGCCAGAATAGGAGCCCAGGGGCAGGGCCCCTCCTTCTGACCAAGTCAGGCATTACTTGCAGTGACCAGAACGACACATCTGGATTATGAGACAAGACTGTCTGCTCTCTTTGAACAATGCAGTTGAAGCCCTGACCTGGATAGCCCAGGGAAGCCCGATCTTGTCAGACCTCAGAAGCTAAGCAGGGTTGACTCTGTCAAGCTCTGGGATGGGAGACCTCCTTGGAATATCGGAGGTAGGAGGCGGGGGCAGGCTTTATTCAGCCACCTCTCTGAATATCCTCCAGGCCACCAGTAGGGGTCAGTCACCAGAGGTTGCCATGACTTCTAGGTGCACGCACACTCACATGCACACACACACACACACAAATGCAAAAGAAAAATGCAGTTGAAATGAGACTCAATTGGGGCTCAAACTAATGTCCTACATCAACTGTGTTATACTAATTGATGAAAACTGCTCTGAGCCCGTTTATGGGGAGGGCAGTATATAAATCAAATAAATAAACAAACAGGGCTGTACCTGCCTGTTCCCTCTGGACTTCACCAAACATCAGCGATCCTGAATGCCCTGACAATCACGACTAACGCTGCTGACCTAAATAAGCAGACCTCCCATGTGGAATGACGGATGTGCTGGAACTTAGTTATGCCTGGTGTAAATGGCTTTGCAGGCATGGAAGTTCCCAAGACCAACCCTCCAACATATGCCTAACCCATCCATAATATCCTGGAAACCTTGTACTTTGGCATAGAAAGCTACCGCCTCCAAATGAGCAGCAGTGGTCTTTACAGCCAGCCCCTTTGCCCTAACCCGGATAGCCTGGGTTAGCCTGATCTCATCAGATCTTGGAAGCTAAGCAGGGTCAGCCCTGGCTAGTAGTAGTAGATGATGATCTTGGAAGCTAAGCAGGGTTGGCCCTGGCTAGTAGTACCGTGTTTCCCCGAAAATAAGACACTGTCTTATATTTATTTTTTCTCAAGAAGACACACTAGGGCTTATACCACAAATGCATAGAAATCCTGCTAGGGCTTATTTTTGGGGTAGGTCTTATTTTCGGGGAAACGGTAGTACCGTGTTTCCCTGAAAATAAGACACTGTCTTATATTTATTTTTTCTCAAGAAGACACACTAGGGCTTATACTACAAATGCATAGAAATCCTACTAGGGCTTATTTTTGGGGTAGGTCTTATTTTCGGGGAAACAGGGTAGTAGTAGAAGGAGAAGGAGATTGGATTTATATCCTGCCCTTCACTCGGAGTCTCAGAGCGGCTTACAATCTCCTTTCCCTTCCTTTCCCACAACAGACACCCTGTGAGGTAGGTGGGGCTGAGAGAGCTCTGAGAGAACTTGTGACTGACCCAAGGTCACACCAGCAGCTGCATGTGGAGGCATGGGGAATGAAACTTGGTTCTCCCAGATTAGAGTCCCCATTCTTAACCACGACACCAAACTGGTACTTGGATGGGAGACGCACCAAGAAAGTCCAGGGTTGCTACGCAGAGGCTGGCAATGGCAAACTGTATGTCTCTTGCCTTGAAAACTCTACAGAGTTGCCATAAGTCAGCTGTGACTGGACGGCACTTTTTCCACCACGCTTTCTTCAGACCCTCCGTGTATTGCATTAAATGGTCCTGGAGACTGAGAGCACCTCTAGTAACCCTGCCTGCCCTCTAAATTGCTGAAAATCTCTTAAGATTCCAAGTGTAAAAGTCTCTTCTGATAGGTGCCTGGATTGCTCTGCGCACCTGTCTTTTCCAAAGTACTGATGGCACGGGATCGGGGTTGTGCTTTGCCCCGGGTGCCTGCTCTCTGAAGCAGTCCTCCTGGAAGCGAGATAAAGCATCAGCGGTGCTGTTATTCAAATCAGATACATGCTGTGCCACAAACAAAACGCAGAGCTTCGAACAGTGCAACACAGATTCACTCACAAGTCTTATCGCTCAAGGACACTGGGCTGTCAGAGGATTAATAACCTGAGCAGCAACCATATTGTCACACCCAAACTGTAACAGTAGAATTGCCAAACAGCTTAGCTCGTCATGTACAGCCACTAAAATGGGTGGGAACGTCTAGAAAGGTGAGACCCCTGCCTAAACCGGTATCCAGGCACACCTCTGGCTGCACAACCGTACAGCTGACTCTGCCGACAGTGTCAGATTGCATTGCACCTAAAAATTGGCCTCTAAGAACCTACCTTGCCTCTAAAAGGCAACTCCATTGTAACCCTCGGAGAAGTCCTGCCAAACCAACAAGTCAGCTTAGTTAGCTGAGAGACGATGGTAGCATAGCACACCTCTTAGTACTGGGGTGTCAAACATGCGGCCCGGGGGCAAGATCAGGTCCCTGGAGGGTAAGAAGGAGGAAATTTCAGGTTTGCGCCTGGTTAGGAAAAAAATACTGCAGAAAATTTCACATAACGCGCAGTTTGTAAAATGTCAATGTGGGGAATTTCACTACTGCAGAAATGGTCTAAGAGAAATCTCTAATAGGAGGCGACTCGCATTAATCCTGTTCTGCCTCCACAGATGGCCGAACTAGATGTGATGGGGTCAGCCATGTTTGTTGTTTCTGTACATGTTCTAATAGGGTATAGCCTGTCCTCTTTGGCTCGAATCCTTCCTTTCTTCCTTTTATTCCTAGTTGGGATTGACTGATACTACTCAAGACCCGTAGGTCAGAGGAGCAGAGAAAGAAAGTTTTTTGTGTGTGTGGGGAATGTGTAATTATTACATGACAATGTGGTTGGAGGCTGAGGTGAGCTGAACGCTCCTCTGCCTTATCTTACCCTACTCTATGATTTCAAGCACTTTTCCTTTCAGCCTGCCTCAGTTCCGGTATTAGAGCAAATCTGGGACAAGTGTCTGAGGTGATGGATTGCAAGGGAAGGTTCAGCTCCCTTCACCTATATGTCACTTTTCATGTAAACATTGGAACCCTCTTTCCTGCTCACTTTATGTGTGAACAAGACAGACACTTCCATAGACAGGTGTGATGTGGGCAGCCAAATTTCATTCGGTCCGTGCTGTGCGAATAAAGCTTGCCTTCCTCCAGGTGGGGGTCTGGAGGTCTCCTGGAATCCCAGCTACCGAGATCAGTTCCCCTACAGACAGCGGGATCTACAGCACACCACAGATTCTAGGTGGAATCCCTCCCCAAAGTCCCCCTTCACAGGGACTGCCTCCAGACCCGCAGGAATTTCCCAGCCCAAAGCTGGCCGCCCTGCGGAAAGGAAGTAAAAGTCAAGCAAGTTCATTCCCATATGGACCCAACTTGTAAATTAGATTCAAGGACGGAATGGGTGAGGGCCAATCCCCACATGCCACTGATGCTGGCGTAATAACTCACGCCAGAGGTCTTCTCCATCGAGCAGTGTGGTGCGTGAGGAGAGAATGTCTGTAGTGTAGCAGGTTAACCTCACAGTGTCTATAGAAGTTGTGACGTTGTATAAGTTTGTGCAAATAGACCATTTACGGGAAGCATTAAGGGTGCAGATCAGCGCTGAGAAGTCATGTAGGAATCTGCGTTAAGGCTGGGTCCGTTAAGGCTGGGGCCATTTCGTGTTCCCTTCCGAATCTTCGCGTTCACCTCACGAATGCGAATTTCCGTCTCTCTGACAAAAAAAATATAATCTCCCCAAGCTTTCCTTTAAAAAAAAAAAATCCTTCATGCTTCTCCATCTGGAATCTGAACCCCCTAATCCTGTTAGCATGGGTGTGTGTGTGTGAGGGAGCGATATAATTCGTGCACAAAATCTAAACGGTCCACAGAGACCGGCGCGAGCACGGACGCACGCTGAGACATTTCTCCCAGCCTCTCCTCCTCCCCCTCCCCAGAAAATACAAATTCTTTCTGTTCAACATTCTAAGAAACTCTTGAGGACAAAAGCGGTACTAAAAATAAATAAGGTGAAGGGTCTTCAGGATCATAAACTCTTGGATGTAATGCTCCCCCACACACACACACTGTAGCTGGCAGGGTTCCCACATTCACTGGAACTAATGCAGCTTTTGAGCTGACAAGGGAACATTTTAACATGAAGAGCGGCACAAGTTTGATTTACAGTGAAGTGGAGCTGGGATGAAGGGGGAAAAGGGGAGAGGATTAACCCGCCCCATCCACCCATGTCACTCGCTCTACTCCTTTGGTGTCTTAAAGCAAATTAATTACATAGGTCAGATTTCATTGATTCCCAATACATTCTGCATGTAGACCTGCCGACCGCTGGCCTAAGAAGGAAGTAAATGCTGTCTGCATGAGGCCGGGGTGGAATGTGCGTATTGACAGACAGTGCGGTGTAGCGATTAGAGTGTCAGACTGGGAAGACCTGGGCACGGATGCCCTGCACCTTGGCTGTAGGGCTCACTTAGTGATCCTGGTGGTGCAGTTGCAGGGAAAAGTTGCTTTCCCTTGGCGACTAAACGAAACAAGTGCTAACAGATCAAAGCATTCTCTTCTGTGACTTTACTCCCCTCCCAAAGAGTAATTAACACATGGAATTCACTGCCATAGGAAGTGGTGGCGGCTACAAGCACGGACGGCTTCAAGAGGGGATTGGGTAGACATGGAGCAGAGGTCCATCAGTGGCTACTAGCCACAAGGTAGAGATGAAACACTATTTCTGAGGCAGTGATGCTCTGTATTCTTGGTGCTCAGGGGTCAACAGTGGGAGGACTTCTGGAGTTCTGGCCCCACTGGTGGACCTCCTGATGGCACCTGGGTTTTGTCCACTGTATGACACGGACTGGATGGGCCATTGGCCTGATCCAACGTGGCTTCTCTTATGTTCCTGTCTATGTAGAATTTCACCCTGTATAGATTTTCTCCTTCCACATTATCTAGACAACGTTGCTCCCTCTCCAACTGAGGCTTGACCATGACTGGAATCCTTATACTCCGGCTTTGCGGGCAGCACCCTGATGCCCTTCTTTTCCTCGTCTGCTTTCCTTGATCGCAACATGGCAATTGACAATGGAGGTTTAGAAGGGCAAGTCTCTCTTGTACATCTGCCCCACTCTCTAAGTTGGCATGCACCACTGGTAGGCCACCAAGCTGAGCTCAGCCCCCAACCATTTATGGAGACTAGGGCTGCCAACCCCCAGGTGGTGGCTTTAGAGCTCCTGAGATTAGAACTGATCTCTAGGTTACAGAGGTCAGCTCACCTGGAGAAAAGGACCACTTTGGAAGGCGGGCTCTATGGTGTTATACCCCACTGAAGTCCCATCCCTTCCCATGCTCCACCCTGCTCCACCCTGCTCAGGCTCTACCCCCAAAATCCCCAGATATTTGCCAACCTAGACCTGGCAACTCTAACAGAGGCCCACCTGTGGCTCGGTGTACCTCTTGTTAACTGCAGCCTGGGGCTGTAGTAACATGGGAATTGTCAGGGCTATTTTTGGGCAGGAACGCACAGGAACGGAGTTCCGGCTGGCTCCCGAGCTGGCCATGCCCAGCAGGAACTCATTAGCATAATAGGCCACACCCAACAGCAGAAACTCATTAGGATTGGCTACATTAGGGGTGTGTGACCTAACATGCAAAGGAGTTCCTGCTACAAAAAAAGGCCCTGGGTTTTGACAACAAACAAGGTAAACAGAATAACGAGCAAAAGGTGGGTGTGGCTGGATGAGCACACTTCTGGTAACATGGGGGTGCGGCCTAATGAGCTGTGCTGTCAGGGGTGTGGCCTAATATGCTAATGGGTTTCTGCTGTTGGGCGTGGCCTATTATGCTAATGAGTTCCTGCTGGGCTTTTTCTACAAAAAGAGCCCTGGGAATTGTCAACATCTTAGTAGGCTGCAATATCCGATAGGTAGTCTGCATTTGGCCTTCACCAAGGGGCTCCTCTCACTTTGGTTCACCTTTCTTCAGTTCTCCCGAAGCCAAAGTTTCATGTGCCTTGTCTCCCAAATAATGCAAACTTGGGAATGTGTGTTTCAAGTTTTCATTGTGACCTCCGCTTTCACTGGTGTGTGCTGGGCCTGCCAGGGAAACGAGCGTGAAGTGGCTGACAGGGAATATATGATGACTGGGGTGAAAGATCTCAATTCTGGGGCAAGAGTGTGAAGTTCAAAAGTCCCATGCTTATATGATGACCACACAGAGCTTCTTTCTGGAAGCGTTGAACCTCACAAGTTTCCTTTAATGATGTAGCTTGTTGGAGCTGTTTGTGCCTTGAGAATAGAATTGCCATTGTCCAAGCAGTGGCTGGAGGCCTCCTAAAATTGCAACTAATCTCCAGGCGACAGAGATCAGTTCCCTTGGAGAAAATGGCTGCTTTGGAAAGTGGATTCTTTTTAGGGTTGCCAGGCGCAAGCATCGCATTGGCAGGGAGATTTGGGGTGTGGTCCAGGCTGCAATGTCCCCATCGTTTGGTGTAGTGATTTGGTTTGGTGTAGCCAGTTTGGTGTAGTGGTTAAGTGCGCGGACTCTAATCTGGGAGAACCAGGTTTGATTCCCCACTCCTCCACTTGCAGCAGCTGGATGACCTTGGGCAAGCCATAGTTCTCTCAGAGCTGTTCTCTCAAGGGCAGTTCTCAAAAGAGCTCCCTCAGCTCCACCTACTTCACAGGGTGTCTGACAAGTGTTTGTCCAGCCGCTGCTTCAAGACTGCCCGGGAGGGGGAGCTCACCACCTCCCCAGGCAGCTGATTCCACTGTTGCACAATTCTTACTGTAAAAAAGTTTTTCCTAATATCCAGCCAGTACCTTCCCACCCTGAATTTAAACCCATTCTTGCGATTCCTCTCCTCTGCTGCCAACAGGAAGAGCTCCCTGCCCTCTTCTAAATGACACCCCTTCAAATACTTCAAGAGGGCAATCCTGACCCCCCTCGACCTCCTCTCCTCCAGACTGAATGTTCCCAAGTCCTTTAGCCTTCCCTCATAAGACTTCTTGGTCTCCAGGCCCCCGACCAAAACAGGCAGGGAGCAAGCAGCTGTAGCCTCCCTGCCCCGCCCAGCTGTTTCCACATCTGCAAACTGCCTCACGGAGTCATTACACTTCCATGGTGCCACATAAGGAAGAGGGGATTTTAATAAGGGAGCCAATAGAGGCTCCATGAGGCAGACACGAAAATAGTGTTGGGAGGGAGCGGCGCTAAAGCCTCAAGAGCTGGTGTGTGCCTGTGAGGCACAAAATTCCCATCGCACGTCCTCATGCTGTTCGCCACCCAGCAAACACAAGGACTTTGTAGAGTGTTATCTGTACCCTCAGCATCTCACCCTGAGATGGCAACATCTCACCCATTGCTGGGTTGGCAATCTGGGCTGAGGGCTAAAGCTGGACAACCCAGGAAGGATTTTGTGGAAGACGTTGCCTCCTCTTGTGCTGTGTTTGTAGGCATGCAGGTGCCATCGAGCCGCAACCGATTTATGGTGACCCCAGCAGGAGTCTTTGAAAGCAGGTGAGGCGCAGAGGTGGTGTTATGTCTGGACATAAGGAGGCATGCCTGGACTTGTCTGGCAGGCCACCTAGATGGAGAGTGGAGAGGCATGTCTGGGCTTGCCTGGGCAGGCCACCTAGTTGGCGCTTGAAGCCCCAGAACAAAGGCAGGCAGGATCCTGGAACCTGCCTGCAGATCGGCCCCTGGGGGCAGCCAGCCCATCTGGAGCCTGGAGGCCATTGGAACTCACCAATCGCATGGGGGCTGGGAGGGGCTTAGGTGTATGTAGTTAGGGCAGTTGCCCAGTGTGAAGCATTCCTGTTGAGGTGCAATAAACTGCTGCTTGCTGAAATCACTCTGCCTTCGCCTCTGCCGTGTTAAGCCCACGGTTGAACAGGTGGTTGGCCATTGCCTTCCTCTGCAGAGCCTTCCTTGCCGCGCCCCCATCCAAGTACCAACCCTGCTTACCTTCCAAGATCTGACACGCTCAGGCTGTTCCATGCTGCGTTCCCTCCCTTATGCTGTGTAAAGGTAAAGGTTTCCCTTGCTTGAAAGTCAGTCGAATCCGACTCTCGGGGGCGGTGCTCATCTCCATTTCCAAGCTGAAGAGCCAGCACTGTCAGAAGACATTTTCGTGATCATGTGGCCGGCGTGACTAAACGCTGAGGTACACGGAACGCTGTTACCTTCCCACCCGTTTATCTACTTGCAGTTTCTTCCTTTCGAACTGCTAGGTTAGCATAGGGTTGCCAAATCGGACGTACCTCGCCGGCGGGGGACTCTGGGGTGGCTCCCGGAGTGTGTGCGCGCGCACTCCGCATGCACATCACAGGGAAGTGATGTCATGACGCTGGGCACGCTGGGGGCGGGGCCACAGCCATTTGAGGGGAAAACTCTATGTTTTCCCCTCAAATGGCTGTGGCCCCGCCCCCAGCGTGCCCGGCGTCATGACGTCACTTCCCTGTGACGTGCACGCGGGGGTGGGGTTTCCCCCGGGGCCCGATTCCGCGGGGGCGGAAATCAGGTCTCCAAAGCGGGGGGAAATCCACCTCCCGGGGGGACTTGGCAGCCCTAGGTTGGCAGGAGCTGGGGCCAGAGACAGGAGCTCACTCCATCACATGGCACTCAGGCCTCGAACTGCCTTCCGGTCTGCAGCTTCAGCGTCTTAACTTCTGAGCCACCGTGGCTGTGCAGAGAGATGTAAAGTGGTGATGGAAATTGCCATCAAGTTACAGCTGGCTTATGATAACCTCATAGGGGTTTCAAGGCAAGCGAGGAACAGAGGTAGGTGGTCTGCCGTTGCCTGCCTCTGCAAAGCAACCTTGGAATTACTTGGTGGTCTCTCATCCAAGTACTAACCGGGGATGACCCTGCTTAGCTTCCAAGATCTGATGAGATCAGGCTACCCTGGATGGAGCATCCAGGTCAGAGCAGAATAAAAGTAGAGGGAAGAATTTGTGACCGCATCCTGGCTCCCAATATGGCAGTAACAATATAATCGGGCAATATTTTATTTGTTTATCTGTCTCAGCTTTTGGCACAAATGTAAATATATAAGAACACCACAGAAATACCCGTAAGAAGGCAATAACATAATGTCGTAACACCGTTCTTAATTTTTCATGCAGGTGTTGATGCCCGTGATGTGTGCTGTCATTTTCTTTGTTTCATTCTTGGCTTCTGGTCAAACAGGTTGTGTTGGGCGGGGGAAGACTGAGGGTTTTTAGTGTGTTTTTGTGCAGTGAAAACTCCACAGGCACTCCTGGGCCTAGCCTATCACTTTCAGCTCTCTCATCTGTCAAAATTCTCATCTGGCTCTAGCCTTAGGTGGCAGGCAGATGGCTGGTTTCTCTTAAATCTCCGTTTTCACTGTGGCGTTCAAACAGAACTGGTGGGAGGAAAATTAGAAGAGGTAACCAACAAATAGGGTGATCCAGATGCAAAAGAATACAGGACCTGTACACCTTTTAATAGATTTATAGAGGGGGAATGAGGGAGAGGGGGTGTGAGTCAGAGCATCTGATTGGCAAGCAGAAGGTCCCAGGTTCAATTTCTGGTGTATCCTGCTAAAAAGTAGTATGTGATATGACAGATATCCAGCAGAGAACCTGGAGAGCCATGGCTAGTCAGAGTAGACAGTACTGACCTTGATGAACCAATGATCTGATTCAGTATACGGCAGCTTCAGGTGAATTTTGCAGGTGAATTCCTGTAGGTGAAGTGTGGCTTACAGGGGTGTAGTGGTTCAGTGCACAGACTCTAATCTGGGAGAACCGGGTTTGATTCCCCACTCCTCCACTTGCAGCTGCTGGATGACCTTGGGCAAGCCATAGTTCTGTCAGAGCTGTCCTTGAAAGAGCAGTTCTCTCAGAGCTCTCTCAGCCCCACCTACCTCACATGGTGTCTGTTGTGGGGAGGGGAAGGGAAAGGAGTTTGTAAGCTGCTCTGAGACTCCGAGTGAAGGGCAGGGTATAAATCCAATCTCCTCCTCCTCCTCCTCCTCCT
>NW_015169176.1:780197-781776 GCF_001447785.1 Gekko japonicus
TCTTCTTCTTCTTCTTCTTCTTCTTCTTCTTCTTCTTCTTCTTCTTCTTCTTCTTCTTCTTCTTCTTCTTCTTCTTCTTCTTCTTCTTCTTCTTCTTCCTCTGTCTATACAATTGCTTAGGAAATGGGGTAACTTTGTTATCCTTTGCATCAGGTCAACCTTTCAACTGGATTAGTTTGCAGTACAGTCACAGTTTAGGGCTGTGAAACACATACCAATCCCACTAGTCCTTAGTCCGAACTACCCTCAGTCTGCATGGGGCTTACCGTGCCCCTTTTGTGGTGTGCGGGACAGGTGTCAACTGCACCGAACAAGCAAATTGTGCCCCAGGCTTGAACACAGCCTCACATCTGGAAGCAGAGATTGTTTCTACATACTCTCAATGACTGTGCTATGGAGCAGATGGTCAGAACCTACCTGGGGAAAGTAGATTCTGGATTTGGTCCTAAGTAATGCCCAAGACCTGGTGAGAGATATAAAAGTGATTGCACGACTTGGGAACAGTGACCATAATGTTATTGAGTTCAACGTTTGTATAAATAGGGAGTTGCTCAAGAAGACCAACACAACCACTTTTAACTTTAAGAGGGGTAACTTCTCTGGAATAAGGGGACATGTGAAGAAGAAACTGAAAGGAAAAGTAGAAAGGGTCAAAACCATTGGGGAAGCTTGGAGACTATTTAAATCTACAATCCTAGAAGCTCAGAAAAAATATATACTGCAGGATAGGAAAGGCACAAATAGGTATAGAAAAAGGCCTGCATGGTTAACAAACAAAGTAATGGAAGCTGTAAAAGGTAAGAAGGATTTCTTTAAGCAGTGGAAAGCTAGTCTCACTGAGGTTGATAAAAGGGAACACAGGCTGTGGCAAATAAAATGCAAGTCTGTGATCAGGCAGGCAAAAAGGGAATATGAACAGCATATTGCAAAAAAACATAAAGACCAACAATATAACTTTCTTCCAATACATTAGAAGCAGGAAAACAGTCAGGGAGGCAGTGGGGCCCTTGGATGACCAAGGGGTAAAAGGAGTACTGAAGGATGATAGGGAAATGGCTGAGAAGCTGAATGCATTTTTTGCCTCTGTCTTCACTGTGGAAGATGAGAAGTGCTTGCCCACTCCAGAACCGCTGATTTCAGGTGGGATGTTGAAAGACCTGAGTCAGATTGAGGTGATGAGAGAGGAGGTCCTACGATTGATAGACAATTTAAAAACTGATAAATCACCAGGCCCAAATGACATACATCTGAAAGTTCAGAAAGAACTCAAATGCGAACTTGAGGATCTCCCAACAAAAATATGTAATCTTTCATTGAAATCTGCCTCCATTCCTGAGGACTGGAAGGTAGCTAATGTCACTCCCATCTTTAAAAAGGGTTCCAGAGGAGATCTGGGAAATTACAGGCCAGTCAGTCTGTCATCGATACCGGGTAAGTTGGTGGAAACTGTTATTAAGGAAAGAATTAGTAGGCTCATTGATGAACAAAAACTATTGAGGCAGACTCAGCATGGGTTCTGTAAGGGAAGCTCATGTCTCACTAACCTGTTAGTGTTCTTTGAGGGAGTTAACAAACATGT